>NC_056735.1:1229542629-1229622063 GCF_019279795.1 Protopterus annectens
TATCCCCAAAGGAAAAATCTTCTGGAGGGGAGGCTGAAGGGATAGAGTCCTCAGCATCAGAATCCTCAAAGCCAGAAAAAAGTTGAAAATTTCCTTCTTCACCAGCAGACATACTGGAAATCTCAGAATCTGAGACAGACAAAACATCAGGAGATAATTCCCTAGCCCTCTTTGAAGGGGGGGGGGGGTGAGATCCCCTAATCAGGGAAAGAAGATCACCAACCATCTTTACCAACTGGGACTGAGGCACAGCTGGGGAGGCTGACACCTGCTTGTGAGGAGGTTTGCAGCTGGAAGGTTTACTAGCAATCCGGAGAGACTCGGGAGGCCTAGCAACTGCAGAAGTCTGAACTAAGGTAGTTGGTCTGGTTCTGGTCTCATGTCGAAAAGAAGAGGCGTCAGAAGTCAGTACCTGCAAAGCGGCTCCAGACCCATCTGAGGCGGCGACAGGCGAAGGGTCTGAAGACGAAATAGCAGCCTGTGGCATGGAGGACTCCGTATAGGTCTCGGCAGAGGCTTGCAGCTGAAAATCTGCGGACTGCAGGGGCTGCGAAAGCGCCTCACTGACTACCGCTGTGCTGGCAACCAATTTCACCAGTGCGTCATCAGCAGATTTAACCCTAGGCCTGTGACGGTCCTTGTCTTTGTGTTTCCTAGCTATATCCGAAGTCGGGAGACCAGAAGACGCCATACCAACGAACTTAGGCCAGACTCCGAAATGCTTATACAAAATCTTAGCTCTACGGCATACGCTTCGTGGGTTAAAAGAAGCACCAGAGATCACAGTTCGGGACGTCGTGCTCAAGGCCCAAACAAGTTATACAATAAGAATGGAAATCACGGTGCGGAATCTGTTTTCCACAGGCAAGACAGTTAACTTTATTTGACATTCGATAAAGCAAGAAAAGAGGATCCCCAACGGGGTACTTATCTGAAGGAGTCTTCAACTTGGTAGTCGGAAAGCAAAACGAAGGTAAATGGCCGACTGGTACTAGTGCGAATTGCTTCTGCTTCAGGCTCCGCGGCAAAAAAGACTGAGGAAATGGCGTTGACTGCCTCCCTTTATACCTGACGTTCTGACATCAGTTTTACAACCGGCAGCAGCCGACATCATATACCAAGGACTCTGGTATTCGGGCCGACTGAGGGGTACCGGGAGCCGGATAACCCATATGTGAAGACTGCAACAGTGAAACACGAAGAACATGCCTAATTCTCAGAAATGAAATGCTCCAGAAGAACAAGAGCAACCCTAGAGAAGGCAATAGCATGAATATCCAGGAAATGAAGAAGGAGAAAACGATGGAAGAAAGGCCACCTCAGCCAGGAGGAGGGCAACAGAAGATTAGGGGGTGGGAGGGAGGAAGAGAATACTGGAACAGTGAGAAGTAAAACGTCTACTGTTATGGTAAGATCTTACGCAAAATACAGCTGTATACACTTACCATAAATGTAGATGTTCGAGTGTATTCACTGTTGCAGTCATCACATTTGGGTTATCTGCCTGCAGGGAGCCCTCAGCCGGCCTGAATACCAGAGTCTTGGGATTTCTGCGTCGGATGCTGTCGCTTTTTCCATGACGTCAGGTCGTCGGGGGTATAAAACATGTAGCTGACATCATTACATCAGTTTTTCTTGCCCCAGATGTCAGGTGCCCCCAAAATAGGAAACAATTACATGGTATGGAACACCCCAGCAAAAAGCAAATACACATGATATAAGATATGTCAAACAAAAAAGATAGGTAGAAGAAAAGAGAAGTCAGGGGACTGGAGGGAGGGTAACCAGGACTGCAACAGTGAATACACTCGAACATCTACATTGATGGTAAGTGTACACAACTGTACTATGTTCTTTGTGTTTCACTGTTGCAGTCATCACATTTGGATTGATTCTCAAAGCTAAGGAAGGGTGGAGGTAGTTAAGAAGCATTAGGGCTGGCAATCAGGCCCTGTAAGACTTCTGTGGCAAATCCAGCTCTGGATTTAGAAAAGATAGGTAAGTGGTAATGCTTGGTGAAGGTGTGTACAGAGCTCCAGGTTGCTGCTTCCAGGATGTCCCTGGTAGGGAATCCCCTGAGGAATGCTGTAGAGGTAGATGTAGCCCTAATGGAATGTGTTCTGATCCCCTGTAGGGTAGGTTTCCCATGGTGTTTGCAGCAGAAATGGATGCAGTGTGCTATCCAATTAGAAATGGTTTGCTTTGAAATGGCCTTGCCCTGTGCCTCTGCAGTAAAGCTGACTAGCAGCTGGTCAGATTTTCTGAGAGGCTTAGTCCTGTCCAGATAGAACCTAAGCTGCCGATGCATGTCTAGGGGGTGCAGGATCCTTTCTCTTTATTCTGAGGATTAGGGAAAAAAGTTGGCAAATGAATGGACTGGTTTACAGCCACACTAGACACCACTTCTGGCATAAAAGATGGGTTAATCCTGAGAGAAACCCTGTCCGCATGGAAGATGATGAAGGTTTCCACTGCCATAAGGGCCTGCAATTCAGACACTCTTGTTGCTGAAGTGATGACTAGAAGTAAAGCTGTTTTCCATGAAAGGAATTTTAACTCTGCTGTAGCAGCAGGTTCAAAAGGCGGAAGCGTGAGCTTTTCTAATACAAAATTAAGGTCCCAGGATGGAGTGGGAGCTCCCCTAGGGGGTCTTAAACTTTTGGCTCCTCTCAGGAACTGTTTTACCAGAGGATGAGAGAAGAGGGGTGGGCTCAGTATTATAATGAGCTGAAATGGTAGAGGCATGAATCTTAATTGAAGAGAAGGATAGGCCCTTGTGGAGCATTTCTCTTAAATAATCTAGTATATGAGGTAAGCTGAGCACAGTCATGTCCCTTCCCTGGGACTGGCCCCAGGAACAGTATCTTTTCCACTTTTCCAAATAGGATTTTCTAGTACTAGGCCTCCCTGCCTCAAGAATGACATCCAGCACCTACTTACTGAGGGTTGATGGTGATGAGTTCAGGGGATGAGACAGACAGCAAGGTTCAGGGTCTGTAGCTGAGGGTGCAGAACCTGGCCCACCTGCTAGGACAACAGGGAAGGAGTCTGAGGCAGGTGCCATGGTGGCAGTACTGTCAGACTTCGTAAAAGAGGGTACCAGTGCTGGCGTGGCCAGTCTGGTGCAATCAGGATTGTCCTTGGCTTGTCCAGTTTGATCTTTAGTAGAACCTTCGAGAGGAGGGGCAGAGGGGGAAAGGCATAGATTGAGAGGCTTTCCCAGGTAAAGGACAGGGCATCCACTTTTCAAGCTTGTCTGTGGGGAGTTCTGGTGCAATATTTGCTCAATTGATAGTTCTGAGGGGAAGCAAAAAGGTCAACCTGTGGTAACCCCCCACCTGTTCCTCAAAAGCTTGAATATTTTGGGTTCCAGTTTCCACTCGTGTAGGTCCATGAGATTTCTGCTTAAGTCGTCTGCCAGTGAATTTGGTTTGCCTGGCGGGAATTGAGCTTGCAGGTGCACTTGGCTACTAAAGGCTGTGTTCCACAGAGCCATGGCTAATCTGCAGAGTGGGTAGGAATGGGTTCCCCCCTGCTTGTTGATGTACCACTAAACTGTGGTGTTGTCTGTCTTTACCAATAGTTGTCCTGGAAGAATAAGGCCTTTGAAGGCTGTCACAGCCTTCTGTACAGCTAACATTTCTTTTTGATTGATATGCAGGTGCCTTTGCTTTGGGTTCCAACTGCCCTGAAAGCACTGCCCTGCCATGTCAGCCCCCCATGTATAGTCTCATGCTTCTGTTGTTAGGGTTTGGGCGTCTGGGGGTAGAGTGAAAGGGAGTCCCTTGTGGTTGCAGGCCTCTGCCCACCAAAGGAACTCTGTCCTTAGAAAAGGAATGATAGGAATCATTGTTTCCAGGTCCTGAGAATGTTGACACCAGAGACTTTTTAGGTACCATTAAAGTTTCCTCATATGCAGTCTTGCATATGGAATTAGTAGAATGCAAGAGGCCATGAACCCTAGGGCATGCAGTATTTTTCTTGAAGATAGCCAGGTTTTGGTGGCCAGTAGATTGAAGTAGTTTGTCAAATAAATTTGTTTCTCTGGAGTGAGGAATGCATCTGGGAAGGTGTGTTCAAGCTTGCTCCCAGGAATACAATCTGTTGGCTGGGTACCATCTGCAATTTCTTTTCGTTGATGGTGCACCCCAGTGAAGTTATAAGTCTCTTTACAAATGCCAGGTGCTGTAGTAGCAATTCCTGACTGTCCGCCTGAATCAGGCAATCGTCCAAATATGGGTAAATTTGAATTCTCTGCATGCAATATGCAATGGCTGGAGCTAGGCACTTTGTGAACACCCTGGGCGTAGTAGATAAGCCAAAGGGAAGTGCAGAGAACTGATGGTGCATAGAGAGCCTGCTCTGAAGTGTAGGTATTTCCTGCAAAATTCCCTTACAGGAATGTGCAGATAAGCGTCTTTTAAGTCTAGGGTTGCTAGACAGGAATCCTTGGCTTACATAGGAAGCAGCTGGTGGAGAGTTAGCATTAATTTTGGAACCACCAGAAAGGTGTTGAGAATAGACAGATCCAGGATAGGACGCCAAGAGTTTTCTTTTCTGGGTACCAGAAATAGTCTGGAATAAAAGCCTTGTCCCCTTTGTTCTACTGGGACAGGTTGAATAGCCTTGGTACTGAGAAAAGAAAGTACTTACTTTTGGGCCTCTGCCCAGTGGTTTAGGGTGAGGTCTGGCCATCCACTTAGGGTTGGGAGTGAGTGGAAGTGGAATCTGTATCCCTGGGAAACAATGTTTAAGACCCATCTGTCCTGAGTAATGTAAGCCCAGTTTCTGGCATGCAGGGCAAGTTTCCCTCCTAAAGGTGCAAGTACCTGCACAAGGCTTGGAAGAGTTAAGAATAAGTCATAGTCCAATTTTACCATAGGATGGCGGCTTACTACTACCTGTTTTGGACGTGGGAGCACTCCATTGCTTAGCTCTGTGCATAAGCAGAGACTGAAGTCTTGGTGTTCTGCTGCCCCTGGGTTTGGACTGAGGAGGCCTGGAAGGGACTGGAAAGGACCAGTTTTTAGAAGGCCAATATTTACTGAATCTAGGTGGCTGTACTTGTAAGAAATCTTTAACAGTTTGCATAGATTTAGCTTTCTCCTCCATCCTTTTGAGGACTTCTGCTTTATGACCAAATAGATGCTCTTGGTTTAATGGTGCATCTAGTAATTTTGCTTTGACATGATCTGGCAACTTTTGTTCTTTAAGCCAAGCATGCCTTCTAAGAACAGACCCAGTGACAGCAGCCCTGCAAGATGCTTCTAAGGCATCAAATCCACATTGCAAAGTATGTTTACCAACTTGGTTAGCAGAATGCATTAACTCTTGTAAATCTTTGTGTTCTGCACAATCAGGAATCAACATCATTTTCTGTTTAATTAGCTCCATAATATGCTGCTGATACTTTAACATATGAAACTGGCAATTTAAAGCCCTAATGGCAAGAGTAGCAGAGGTGTATGCCTTCTTACCCCATCTGTCTAAAGCCGTAGAATCTCTGTCCGAAGGGGTAGGATTTTTGGCAGTTGTAGCATTAATGCCTTTAGGTCCTTGGGAAATGGTCTCTGGATCCGCAGTAGGATTCTTAAAGAGGAATTTGTGGGAGTCAGGTACTCTATAGTACCTGTCAGGTTTCATGGGAGCTGGAGGCAAAGTATCAGGGGTAAGGCTGGATTCCAAAAAGACATCATCTACAATTTCCAGAACAGGAAGGATAGCTATAGGCCTGTGCTGAGGCAAGTTTAAAAATTCCCCGAATCTCTTTTTGGACTGAGAGTAGTCCTGGCAATCCCAGCAAAAATGCTAAGTGTATGCAGGACTTCACCAAAAAAAATCTTCTGGAGAGGAAGCAGAGGGAATGGAATCTTCTGCATCAGAATCCTCACAGGTAGATAAGGGTATGTCCTGGTAAACAGAAGAATCAGAGTTATCAGACTCCTGATCTGAAGAATCAGAAGGAAAATCAGTTCTTGGTCTTTTTGAGGGGGAAGGCTGGCTTCCCCTAATTAGAGTAATAAGATCTTCAGCCATTCTAAGCATTTGTTTTTGTGGAATATGAGGATGGGCATGCGCTTTGGACATCAGTTTTCTAGGCGAAGTGCGAACTCTGGGTCTGAGAAACTCGGTAGTTTTAGTAGGAAATGAAGTTGTCGGTTTAATATGAACATTGGTAGGTCGGAATACACCCTCAGAAGTCGGTGCCTGCACAGCGGCTCCGGACCCATCCAAGGTAGAAACATCCACAGGTTCCACAGTCGAAGAAAGCATCTTGCTGCATACCGGACTCCGAATGGGTCTCAGCAGAGGCCTGCAAATCTGTAGAAGCGGGCATCACGGGCTGCAAAGGAGCCTCACTGAGTACCGGCGGACTGGCAACAGGCTTAACGGAAGCATCGTCGGCAGTTTTTGACCTATGCAGTCTGTCTCTGTCTTTGTGCTTTTTCAGAAGATTGGTGGTTGGATGGCTTACCAAAACTATTTCGGAATACAGAGAATGAGAGCAAAAGAATTTAGCTACAAAAATAGCTCGGCGATGAATGGTTCGCACGTTAAACAAAGCACAAACCCGACAGCTAGGGACGTCGTGGTCTGGGCCTAAACAGGTGACGCAGAAAGAATGAAAATCTCAGTGAGGTATTTGCTTTCCACAGGCAAGACAACTGTTAATTTTTTCTGATATCTTTTAGAGCAAGAAAAAAGAATCCCCAACGGGGTACTTAGCTTTAGAAGACTTCAGGTCTGAAACTCGAAAAAACAAAAATTTCAGGTAGCGGCCAACTGGCATTTGTAACCTGCTTCTGCTTCGGGCTCCTTCTTGGCAAGAAAAACTGATGTAATGGTGTCAGCTGCATGTTTTATACCCCTGACAACCTGACGTCATGGAAGAGGTGACAGCATCGACGCAGAAATCCCAAGACTTTGGTATTCGGGCCAACTGAGGGCTACCTGCAGGCAGATAACCCAAGTGTGAAGACTGCAACAGTGAAACACGAAGAACATCTGCCCTCCACAAACCCGTGAAGGATGGCCATGGCAAAACCCACCCTGGCCCTGGAAATGACATCCAACTTGTAAAGTTTGATAAAAGTGTAAACAGAAGACCAAGTAGGAGCTTTGAATATGGATCTAGTATCCAAACTCTTGTAAAACCACCAGAAGAAGCAACTTCCCTGATAGAATGAGCATGAACAGAACAGGAAAGCTGCCTGCCATGAAAATAATAGAAAAAATAAATGGCCATAGAAATCCAGGAAGAGAATGTTTGCTTAGACACAGCCAAACCCAATTTCCTGGCATTAAAAGAAATAAAGTTGCTCACATTTCCTGATATATTTTGTCTTTCCAAGTAATATCTGAGCTGTCTATGTAAAGCCAAGGTGTGAAGAACCCTCTCACTAGTAGTCTGTGGGGAAGGAAAAAAGAAAGCAGATGAATGCACTGATTCAAGGACAAATCACTAACCACCATAGGAATAAAAGGAGGACTGGTATGAAGACACCCCCTGCCCTTGTGAAAAATTAAATGAGGAGGAACCACTATGAATGCCTGAAGTTCAGAGACCATCTTGGCAGAAGTATGAGACTTCAACAATACAGTCTTTCAAGTACAATGTTGCAGGGAAGAAGAAAAAGCAGGCTCAAAAGGGGACACAGTCAAATCTTTCAAGAACAAAATTAAAGTCTCAAGTAGGAGGAATAGGCTTTTTGGAGACTGATATGAAAGAAGCCATTTAAAAATTGTTCGACTTCAAAACTAGAAGTCAAAGGTGGATTAAGAGGCAAAAAGGCAGAAATGCCAGCTAATGAACTTTTTTCAAATGAATATGCCAAACCAGAACTGTGCAACTCACACAAATAAGAAATGACCATAGGAAATCCACCACACACAGAGAATAATGGTGCAGGTCATGCTTGAGACACCAAAAAGAAAATCTCTTCCATTTAGTCACATAGGATTTTCCAGCGGTGGGTTTTCTGGCTTCCTGCAAAAAACCCAAAGCATGCCCTCAAGAAATTTGTGCCTGAAAGGAATGAAAACCCTATCACTCAAAGTGTCAGCTGAAGTAAGGGTGAATGACAAATCTCTTGTCTTGTGTGAGAAGATCCATCCAGTGAGGTAACTTGTGATGAATGCCCCTGGCCTGGTGAAACAGAAGGGATCAGGCCGACTGAGGGCTAAATGCAAGCAGATAAGCTGAATGTGATGACTGCAACAGTGAAACATGAAGAACATCCAGTGTTGTCTGGGCCAAAAGAGAGTCAACTACAAGATTCTGGGTGTGTGCCACGTGATCTTTTGCAGGACCTGTGGAAGTAGAGGAAAAATGGGAAAGGCACATAAAAATATCTCCTTCTAAGAAAAAGACATGTGTTCATTTTCCAAGCCAGAAGACTTGGCACTCTGTAAAAGAACTGGGGAAATTACCTGCTCAGTGAAATGCAAAAAGATCTACCTGAGGAGTACTCCTCCTGTACAATGACCAAAAACACCTCCCTGTGAAGCATCTATTTGTGAGGATTTGTCCGGGACCTTCTCATTGAGTCTGCCACCACACTGTGCTCTGAAGGGATGTAAACCATCTGAAGAACCAAATTGTGACTGGAATCATCTGTGTACAGCTCCTGAATAGGGAGTGGAACCAGGAATAGCAGACCTGGATTCAGGGAAATCCAATGAATCCACCACCAGCAGTGCTTGTGCTTGAGACAAGGTAAGAGAGGGATGGGGACACTCTAGAGGGTGGCAGTGCTGGAGTCAAACAGTCTTGAGATACTACTGAAATTTCCTCATGTGACGTTTGGCAAAAGGAACCATGAGAATGATTGCTGCAATGTACCCCAGGGCTCAGAGAAACTCCCTTGCAAGGAGGACAGGAAGACAAAAAAGGAGACTGGAAGTATGCAGTTAAAGAAGACCTTGGGAGGCGAGAGACAAACCAACATTGGAATGGTCTGAGACAGAATCAATGAGATTGAGGGTGAACCCCACAGGGCACAGAAGCAGCATAGTGAAGTGCAGACTTTGAAGCAGGAGCTGCTGAGAGCGGGTTTGAATTATAGAGTCAACTAAATAAGGGAAAATTTGAATTCCCTGAAGTCTGCAGAAGGCTAGCACAGACAGCAGACATTAGACCATTGGAGCTGTAGAAAGACCACAAGACAAAGCAGAGAAATGAAAATGAGAGGAAGAAACACAAACATAAAAGCTTTCTGAAGAGAATGTGAACAGGAACACAGAGGTAAGCATCCCTGAAATCCAGAGATACCAGAACAACTTAAGACAGCAACAGAGGGAAGAGAGTCTGAAAAGAGAACATCCTGAAGGAAGGGACCTTGAGAAAGGTGCAGAGAAAAGACAGGTCAAGGACGGACCTCCACAACCCTCCTTTCTAGGAACCAGAAACATTCTGGAATAAAAACCTGCTCTATGCTGAGACAAGGGTAATTGGTTGGATGGTTCCCTAATCCACCACATCCCAGAAAGGAAAATGAGAAAGCTGGCAAGGAAGCTGAGGAAAGCCAGAAAATGTAGGAAGATACTTCAATCCATAAAAAAGAAGTTATGTACTTACCATAACGTTCCATCAGTGTTGTCCATCTTCATTTATCCTTGACAAATGGCTTTGGTTCTGATATCAGAACCAACTAGGTCGTTACTACAGCCCGCAAGAACAAAAACCCACAACCTTAAGTCCTTCCCAAAATTCTCCTTTCCAAATTACTTCAGATCGAGTTTGAAGATAGAAAACACAGAAAGTATAATCTTGCCAACACCTTTATCAAGAACACATCTGGTGTCGTATGTGAAAAAATGCATAACTAGGACCATAATTCATTTCACCAAGAGACCAGAATGGAAGGGGGGTGGAGGGTAGGGAGTCAAGGATAAATGAAGATGGACAACACAGATGGAACACTATAGTAAGAACACAACTTTTTATCTGATGTTGTCAAACTTCATTTAATCCTTGAGAAATGGGACAGAGTCCCCAGCTACCTTAGATCTTGGAAGGACTCATGGAAGGATATTCCTGAGCACCATAGAACCAAATGACACTCTTCCCCTAGAGACCAAATCCAATTTGTAATGAGTAATAAAGGAATGTGGGGTAGTTCATGCCGCTGTTGCGCAAATATCATCCATGGAAGCCTTGGAATGAAAAACCTGCTGAAGTACCTATGGCTTTAGTAGAATGTGCCTTAACGGTTCCAGTTAAAATGACTTTCCTGTCATTGCATATGAAGGATATACAATCCTTTAGCCATCTAGATAAAGTAACCTTGGAGACTGGCTTACCCAACCTGGTAGTTGAAAAAGAAACAAACAGTTGATCATATTTTCTTATGTCTTTCATTATATGAAGATACAAGTGCAATTGTCTGTGAGCATCTAAGAAATGCAAATAGCATTCACCTTCATTTGAAAAATTGGGAAAGAATACTGGTAATCTGATGGTCTGACTGATATTCGTTTCAGACTCAATATAAGGCTTGAATTTCTGAGATTCTTCTGAGAGAAGTAACTGCTACCAGAAAAAGAGTTTTCTAAGATAAGAATTTCAGGTTGCAGAAGGCTCAAATGGGGGATGCACTATCGTTTGTAACACTACGTTTAGGCCCCAAGGTGCAGACGGATCCTTATATGGAGGTTTTAACATCAAGGTTTCTTTTAAGAATGCTTTGTAAAGTTTGTGAGAAATTGAAGAATATTTTTTGTACCCATGATGAAAATTTGAAATACCAGTTAGTAGAACCCTGATAGTAGAGGTAGAGGCTCCTGCTTCAAAAAGCAAAGCTAAAAATTCTGAGACTTTCTCAACAGAAGCGGAAAAGGGGTCAATGTTATTATCTCGAACACAGAAGGAAAATCATTTCCACTTACTGTTGTAGAGTCTTCTGGTGGAAGGCTTATGGGAAGCTAAAAGAATCCTATGAACTGGGGAAGACAGATGAATACGCCTGGCAATCAATGGAAAGTACATTTCTGTACACTTACCATAAATGTAGATGTTCGAGTGTATTCACTGCTGTAGTCATCACATTTGAGTTATCCTGCCAGGGCTAGCCCTCAGTCAGCCCGAATACCAGAGGCTTAGCATTTCTGCGTCGGTTGCTGTCGCTCCAGGACTGACATCGGGTCGTCAGTGGTATAAAATCAGGCAGCCGAGGCCATTACATCAGTTTTTCTTTGCCTGTCAGGAGCCCCCAAATAGGGAGCTAGGTTATGGTGGAACAACGCCACCAGTAGAAAGTAAATACCAAAAATTCCCTGCAAGGAGAAAGGAAGAGGGCGAGGGAGAGAGACAAGGGTGATGGAGGGGGGGGGGGACCAGGACTGCAACAGTGAATACACTCGAACATCTACATTTATGGTAAGTGTACACAACTGTACTATGTTCTTCATGTTTCACTGTTACAGTCATCACATTTGGGTTGATTCCCAAAGCTGAAGAAAAGGATGGAGGCAGTCAAGAAGACAGGGGCTGGCTAGGATGCCCTGCAAGACTGCGGTGGCAAAGCATGCCCTGGATTTCGACAAGATAGGCAGGTAGTAATGCTTGGTGAAGGTATGAACACATGTCCATGTTGCAGCCTCCAGGATGTCCCTGGTGGGGACCCATCCGAGAAAAGCTGCAGAGGTGGAGGTTGCCCTGGTGGAATGTGTCCTGACCCCCCTTTGGGGATGGTTTCCCGTGCTGTTTGTAGCAGAAATGGATGCAGTGTGCTATCCATTTGGTGATTGTTTGGATATGGCCATGCCCTCTGCCCCTGCGGCGAAGCTGACTAGCAAATGATCATTTTTTCTAAAAGATTTAGTCCTGTCCAGATAGAATCTGAGCTGTCTGTGCACATCTAGAGTACAGAATCCTTTCCCCCTTGTTTTGTGGGTTAGGGGAAAAAGGTGGGCAAATGAATGGATTGGTTGAAAGACACACTGGACACCACTTTAGGCATGAAGGATGGGTTAGTCCTGCGGGACACCCTGTCAGCATGGAAAAAGATGAAGGGCTCTACAGCCATGAGTGCTTGTAGCTCTGATACTCTTCTAGCTGAAGTGATGGCCAGAAGCAAGGCTGTCTTCCAAGAGAGGAATTTTAACTCTGCTGAAGCTGCAGGTTCAAAGGGGGTAGGGTGAGCTTTTCCAACACAATGTTAAGGTCCCAAGCTGGGGTAGGAGCTCTTCTGGGTGGCCTTATGTTGTTAGACCCTCTTAGGAACTGTTTGATGACAGAGATGGCACTGTGCTGTAATGAGCAGAGATGGCAGAGGCATGAATTTTAAAAGAAGAGAAGGATAGACCCCTGTGTAGTAGGTCTGCTAGGTAATCCAGGATGAGAGGTAGGGAGGGCTGTGCCGTTCCGGCTCCCTTAGCCTGGATCCAGGTGCAAAACCTTTTCCACTTGTCAGCATAGGATTTTCTAGTGCTGGGGTGTCTGGCCTCACGTATAACATCTAGGGCTTGCTTGCTTAGGCTGGCAGCTTGAGGAGAGGTCAGGGAATAAAAGCCAGGCTGCCAGGTTGAGGGTCTGCAATTGGGGATGCATCAATTCTCCATTCCTCTGGGTCAGGAGTGTTGGGATCTGAGGTAGGTGGCATGGTAGTGGGGTGACAGGCTGAGCAGCAGTGGGTACCAGTGCTGGCGTGGCCAATTTGTGGCAACCAGGATTGCCCTCAGTTTTTCCTCCCTTATTTTGAGCAGTACCCTTGAAATGAGTGGTAGAGGGGGGAATGCATAGACCGAGAAGTTTACCCACTTGAAGGAGAGAGCATCCACTTTCCAGGCCTTGCAGTGAGGTTCTTTGGTGCAGAATTTGCTGACCTGATGACTGAGTGGGAGGCAAAGAGGTCCACCTTCAGGGTGCCACATTTCTGGGTTACAAGGGTGAAGGTTCTGTGGTCTAGCAGGTTTCTGCTTAAGTTGTCTGCCAGAGAGTTTAGGGAGCCTGGCAGGAATTGGCTAGCAGGTGTAGTTGCATGGCTGAGGCCGTGTGCCAAAGGGTCATGGCGAGTCTGCAGAAAGGATAACAGTGAGTTCCTCCCTGCTTGCTGACATACCATATCACTGTGGTGTTGTCTGTTTTGATCACTAGAGGCTCCGGGGAGAGTAGGGGGTCTGAAAGCTGTCAGTGCGTGCTGAACAGCTAGCATCTCTTTTTGGTTGATGTGCAGATGTATTTTATTTGGGCTCCAATGGCCCTGAATGCACCTGCCATCCAGGTGTGCATCCCAGGCATAGTCTGATGCGTCTGTGGTGAGGGTCTGGGTGTTGTGAGGTTGTGAGAAGGGAAGTCCCTTGTTGTGGTTGCATGCTGCTGCCCACCAAAGAAAATCTTTCCTTAGACAAGGTATCACTGGTATGGTAGTTTCCAGGTCTTTAGAGTGTTGACACCAAAGGCTTTTTAGGTACCACTGTAGTTTCATCACATGCAGTCTGGCAAATGGAATGAGTAGAATGCAGGAGTCCATGAACCCTAGAGCTTGCAGGATTTTCCCTGCGGATAACTGGGTTCTGGTGGCTAGCTGAGAGACACAACCTGTCAGGTAGGCTTGTTTTTCTGCAGTAAGGAATGCCATCTGGGATGCTGTGTCCAGGCTTGCTCCCAGGAATACAATTTTTTGTGTGGGACTAGTTTTGATTTCTTTTCGTTGATAGTATACCCCAGAGAGGTCAATAGGTCCTTTCCAAAGGTCAGGTGCTGTAACAGCTTTTCCCGTCTGCCTGAATCAGGCAATTGCCTAAGTATGGGTAAATTTGAATATTTCTTTGTCTGCAAAAAGCAATGGCTGGAGCCAGGCATTTTGTGAAAACTCTGGGAGCAGTGGATAAGCCAAAGGGAAGCGCAGAGAACTGAAAGTGCATAGATCCTGCCCTGAAACATAGATATTTCCTGCAAGATTCCCTGATTCGGATGTGTAGGTAGGCCTCTTTTAGGTCTAGGGTGGCTAACCAAGCATCACTGAAAAGCATAAAAAGAAGCTGCTGGAGGGTGAGCATTTTGAATTCTTGTATCACCAGAAATGTGTTTAAAATAGATAGATCGTGGAGTGGGCGTCAGGTGCCCTCTTTTCTGGGTACCAGGAAGAGTCTGGAATAGAAACATTGGCCTATCTGTTCTGCAGGAACATGCTGTATTGCTCTCATGGAGAGCAGGTAAAGGACTTGCTTTCTGGCCTCTGACCACTAGTTTGGAGGAAGATCTGGGAACCCTTTTGGGGTTGGCAGAGTGTGGAAATAAAATTTGTATCCCTGGGACACTATGTTGAGGAACCATCAGTCGTTGGTCAGAGGCCCAGTTGCTTGCATGGAAGGAGAGCTTTCCTTCTAGGGGCACAAGCAGGTGGGCAGAGGTAAGGGATGGAGGTGTAAAGTCATTGGGAGTTCTTACCATAAGGGGATAGCTTTGCACTCCCTGTTTTTGAAGGAGGAACTCCATTGCTTAGATCTCTGCATTCCCTGGGGCTGCTGTCTGGGGGTGGGGGGTCTGCTTCACTGGTTCTGGGCTGAGCTGGCCTGGAGAGGGCAGGAAAGGACCAGTGCTTGGAGGGGCAATGCCTACTGAACCTCGGAGGCTGGACCTGTAAAAAGTCTTTAACTGTCTGCATAGATTTAGCTTTTTCTTCCATCTTTTTTAAGACCTCTTCTGCCTTGGTACCAAATAAATTGTCTTTGTTCAATGGTGCATCCAATAATTTGGATTTGACATGGTCTGGCAAGGTCTGTTATTTAAGCCAGGCATGCCTTCTAAAGACAGAACCAGTGACTGCTGCCCTGCAAGATGTTTCTAGGGCGTCAAAGCCACATTGCAAGGTGTGCTTAGTAACTTGACTTGTAGAATGCATTAGCTCTTGTAATTCTTTATTTTCTGTGCAAGCAGGAAAAGAAGATATTTTTTGTTTGAGGAGTTCCACGGTATGCTGCTGAAATTTCAGCATGTGGAACTGACAATTTAATGCTCTAATAGCAACAGTAGCGGAGGTATATACTTTTTTACCCCAACTGTCTACAGCTCGGGAATCCCTGTCTGAGGGGGTGGGATTCTTAGCTGAGGTTGCTTTAATTCCTTTAGGTCCTTGAAAGATGACCTCTGGGTCAGCAGTAGGATTTTTGAAAAGGAATTTGAGAGAGTCAGGGACACTGTAGTACCTGTCAGGTTTCCTGAGAGTAGGAGGAAGGGTGTCAGGAGTCAAACTGGATTCCATAAAAACATCATCCACAACATCCAGGACAGGAGGAATGGCCAAAAGGTCAGTGCTGTGGTAAATCTAAGAATTCCCAGAGTCTCTTTTTTGATTGAGGATAGTCTTGACATTCCCACTGGAAATGCTCCCTTAAAGTATGAAGGGTTTCCCCAAATAAAAAATCCTCGGGTGGAGAGGAAGAAAAAATGGATTCCTCTAGTTCAGAGTCCTTATAAGCAGAGAGGGGTTTGCATGTCTTCATATTCAGAAGCATCAGAGTCATCGGACTCCTGTTCAGATAAAACTACGGGGGACAAGTCTCTTTCTTTTGGAAGGCTTCCCCTAATAAGCATAATAAGGTCTTCTGCCATTTTAAGCATTTGAGATTGAGGCAAGGAAGCAGGTGCCTGAGGTTGGGTAGTCGTTTTTTTGGGCTTAGTTCATACCCTGGGCCTTAGAAACTCGGTAGTTTTAGAAAGAACTGAAGACGTGAAAGAAGTCGGTCTGTGTTGAGTATCAGTAGTGTGAAGTACTTCCTCGGAAGCTGGTGCCTGCTCAGCGGCTCCAGACCCATCCAACGTAGAGGCATCTGCAAGATCCTTAGTTGAAGAAGAGTCTCGCGGCATACCGGACTCCGAAAGTGTCGCGGTAGCAGCCTGCGAATCCACAGAACATCAGGGGCTGCGAAAGCACCTCACTGAAGACCAGAGAACTGACGACTAGCTTAACGGAAGCATCATTGGCAGTTTTGGACATGTGCGGTCTGTCTTTATCCTTACGTTTTTCCGGAAGACCAGTAGTCGGATGGCTTACCGAAGCCATACCAGAATTAGAGGACTGAGAGCGAAAATATCTAGCTACAATAAAGGCCCAACGACGTATAGTTCTGGCATTGAATAAAGCACAAAAGTGACAGCAAGGGACGTCGTGGTCTGGGCCTAAACAGGTGATGCAGTAAGAATGCAAGTCTCGGTGTGGTACTTGCTTTCCACAGGCAAAACAATTGTTAACTTTTTCTGACATCAGTTAGAGCAAGAATAAAGGATCCCCAACGAGGTACTTAGTTTTAGAAGACTTCAACTTCAATTCAAAAACGAAAACTCGGGTAACAGCCGACCAGCACTAGTACGAACTGCTTCTGCTTTGGGCTCCTTGGCAAGAAAGACTGGTGTAATGGCATCGGCTGCCTGATTTTATACCACTGAGGACCTGATGTCAGTCCTGAAGCGACATCAACCGAAGCAGAAATACTAAGCCTTTGGTATGCGGGTTGACCGAGGGGTACCCCTGGCAGGATAACCCAAATGTGATGACTGTAACAGTGAAACACAAAGAACATCTAGCGCAGACAAACTGTAAGCCTGAGGTTTTGAAGGTTTGGGTGAACTAATCCCTCTGGATGGGATAAGAGATCTGGATCTGCAGAGTTCACAGTCAAATCAGATAAGGCCAAAGAAAGGGGAACCAAATCTGTTAAGGCTAGAAGGGGGCAATGAGGATTACATTGCTCTTCAATCTGATCGCTTTCTTTAGAAATTGAGGAATTAATGGGATCGGGGAAAGGCGTACAAGAGTCCAGAGGGTCAATTGACGGCATCTCTCGGGGACTTCCACGGATGGGGGAACAAAGCGAAGTAGCTGCTGCACTTATTTTTCAGGGGAGATTTAAATAGGTCGCAGCAAGGCTGGCCCCAGCAACAAAAAATCTTTTTGGCCACTTTGGAATTGAGAGACCACTTGTGAGGCAGAAGAATGTATCTGCTCATTTTGTCTGCTATCACACTGAATTCCCCAGAATATGCATTTCTATTAAAAAGCAGTTGGAAGAGATCACCCACTACCAAACTCTGTCAGCTTCTCTACAAAGGGGTTAACACTCGGTTCCTCCCTGCTTACTGATGTACCAAACTACCAACATACTGTCTGTCAGAATCGCAACTGTTCCCAAGGGGAGAGCAGTTTGATAGGCCTGCAATGCTAAAAGCACTGCCTTCAGCTCTAGAACACTGACTTATAAGTTGGCCTCCATTGGGAGACCAAGTGCCTTGGACAGTCTTGCCCAGATAATGGCCCCCACCCCATCTGGGAGGCATCCATGGTCACTATGGCCTGGGCTGACTCAGGACAAAGAGGCAGCCCAAGAGAATTTCCTCTGAGTGAATCCACCAAGCTAGGTCTTTCTTCCAATGGTTGGTAATCAAAATCCGATCTGACACTGGCTGATACATTGCAGACCACTGAGATGCTAGAAGCCACTATAGAAATCTCATGTGAGACCTCGCTAGGGGAACTACCGATATGGAAACCGCCATCGAAACTAAGGCTTGTAGGACTAGTTGTGCGGCTACTCTCTTGTTTCTGACAATGTTCTGCACCTGGGCCTTGATCTTTTGCAATCTTAGATAAGGTAGGCAGACTATACAAATATTCGTATTTAGAACCACTCCTATAAACTCTAAAGTCTGAGTTGGAGTCAAATGTGATTTCTCATAATTTACAGTAATCCCCAAGCTGGCGCAGGTCTGTAGCCTCTTGCTTGTTCTAGAAGATGCCTGGTGGGAAAAGAAGTGAGCCAGTCGTCTAAGTACGGAAACACCCAGAATCCTTGCAGTCTCATTTGGTGAACACCCTGGGGGTTGTGGGGAGACCAAAGGACAGAGCTCTGAACTGATAATGACTGGCTCCCAGCCGAAAGTGGAGAAATCTCCTGGTGCACTTGTGCATTTTTATGTGGTAATACGCATCCTGGAGTTCTATCGAGCACATCCAATTGTCTTGACGCAAGATTAGACTGAACTGTGACTATCTGGAATTTTGTTTGTCGTACAGATTAGACAAAACACCTAGACCCAAAATTGGTCTCCAGTCCCCTGTCTTTTTTTAACACTAAAAAGAATCTTGAGTAAAGAACGGATTCTATCTGGTCTGGCAGGACCTCTTGGATGACTTTTTTCCTAGCAGCGTTTGTATTTCTAATACTGCTTGTTCCCGCTGACTGGGTGGAACGTCAGGATTTTCTTGCAATAGTTAGAAGGAAGGGTATTGGTGTAGCCTCTGGTTATAAGCCTCTGCACCCAAATATTCGAAGTTAACTGAAGTCAGGCATGCTGGTGCAGGGATAAATGTCCCCGTCACCCCCAACTACCTCCAGAGGAAGGCAATTGGGCCTCCTTTCAGGAGGAGACACTGACCAGATTTACCAGGAAAAGTATCCTTGGAACCCTGATTTCATGGACCACCTCTGCTGCATGGACAGCGTCTTCCATTAAAGCTCCCCCTCTGCCCCTGGGGAAGCCACTGCCATGTGTGTCTTGGAAAGGCCCTTGGGACTTTTTGAACCACATTTTCCCACTCCTCTGGTTCCTCAAAATGGACCGTTGAGGAGTAGAAAAACATATACCCACTGTAGAAAGAGTCTTTCCATCCTTTCCACACCTGCACAACATTTCTCGAACTTTAGGGCTAAAAGGGGATAAACTGGCAAAGGAGGCACTGACAAATGCAGACTTGAATGGCTATGCAAATTCGCATCCAGGCGTATCTCCTTATAGCAACATCCAATCCTGCTGCTCTAGTTGTCACTTCGGCTGCACATGCTTTGAGCCTCTTGGATGAATTTGAAATGGACTCTAGGGTGGCCAACTGAAAAACAACCTTATCTTGGACTTCATCAGATACAGCTCCTGCTAAGGTATCTGATAACTCCTTAACCAGATCCCTTTGAAGTCTGATGAAGTGTGCCATAAAGTTCAAAGACTGCAATACAAAGGTTAATGAAGTGCAAACCCGCTTTCCAAACCTATCCATCACCTGAGACTCTCTATTGGGAGGATGGATGTGGAACTTTCCTCTGCCAGTTCCTTTTCTGTGGCCGTCGCTACCACCATGGCATCTACCGCCAATCCCTTTGCTCAAAACTAATGATCTTAGGGTATATTAAGAATTCTGTCTAGTCTCTTGGGAATGGGTTCTATGGTGTCAGAAGCTTTCTACGACCATTGTGAGATCAACTTAATGAGCTCATCAGTGGCCGTAGCAACCCAAAAGGTAGATG
Source organism: Protopterus annectens (assembly GCF_019279795.1). Taxonomy (NCBI): domain Eukaryota; kingdom Metazoa; phylum Chordata; order Ceratodontiformes; family Protopteridae; genus Protopterus; species Protopterus annectens. Next base: position 1,229,561,869 of record NC_056735.1, read on the forward strand.
GTTAAGCGCCGAAGGCCTGCAGGTACACAGATTCCTCCGAAGAGGGCTTCTGGGACATCCAGCCACCTCTCTGCTTAAGGATCTCAAGGATGTCTCCAAAGGAGACGTCTTCTGGAGGTGACCATGAGAAACCCTCCCATTCATTGTAATCGTGTCCTCTGTGATGGATTCCTCTGGAGAATCCAAGTGTTTCCTCTTACATTTCCTCTTCTGAGGAACCTCCTCAGTGGGATGATCTGGGGAGGTGTCAGAAGAGGACAAAACCTATACAAGTAACTCCTGCAGTTTCACCTCTCGCTGTCCACGTGTTGGAATTGGTTGAGGCTCTGGATGAGGGGAAAGGGCGGGCAAATGCTACAACTGGGGTTGAGCCTACTGAATTCTCACAGTGGACAGAGTCCTGTCCATATGTTGGAAAGCTGGTCCCTCCAAACAGGGAAGGGAGCCCAGAACCGAGAAAAAGAATTCATGCACTTAATATAATGTTCCGTGTTTGTTGTCCATGATCTCGCCTTCTTTCTTGCTTGCTGGGTTCGGAGCCAATACTCTGCTCCAACTAAGCCACATTCTAAAGCTTGAGAGTTTCCACTGGCACGAGGCTAGACCCTATCCCAACATGACTAGCGAGAGTTGCCCAGATCATATTTGTGATAACCCATAACACTAAATAGAACATATATATATATATATATATATATATACACACACACACACACACACATACATACACCTGTCAATACCACCAAGACAACAGTAATAGATCCTAAGCTTATACAATTCATGAGGCAGGAAGGGAATCACAGCACATATAGCGAAATACCAGATAATTCCTCTCAATCCTCCAGGAAGGGGAAAGGGGGGAGGGATGCAAGAAAAAAGGCGGGATCTTGGACAACAAACATAGAACGTTACGTTGAGTACATAACTTCTTTATGTTATGTTGTCTCTATCTCGCCTTCATTCTTGCTTGTTGGACAGCGTTCCCAGCACCTTCTTTCTCAAGTGGTTCAAGGGAATAAACTCTTCAGAACAGTGGAACCAAAGGATGCCCTGTTCCAGGAGGCCACATCTATCTTGTAATGAGTGATGAAGGTATGAGGATTAACCTAAGTAGCTGCCGCACAAATTGAGTCCAAAAGCAGTCTGGCTTGAAATGCAGAAGAGGTAGACAATGCTCTAGTTGAATGCCCTCGAATTTTTCAAGGCAGTTGTTTGCACTGTGAACTATAAACATAAGTGATGGTGTCTGTAAGCCATTTTGGTGGGTCTATATTGAATCACCGAATGCTTAGAAAAGCAAACGCTGACTCACTGACCACATGTAAGCAAAAACTTACAATCTCGAACACTCAGAACAGCGATTTTTTCCCAGGAAAAAAAAAATCGCTGTTCCGAGAAACACACACAACACACGCACACCAAAACCTATTTCTAATGTGGGGGGGGGGGGGGCAGTTAAATATACCAACTCCGAGACAGCACTACAGTAACGAAGAAGGCAAAATACCGAAGGCGGCCAAGTGATTTCTTTCCCAGGGAAAGAATTTGCTTATATGCCACTTCGGTATTTTGCCATTTCCCGCTATAAAGTTCGATCAAGACGCATTCTTTCGAATGCGTCTTCGATCAGCTAATAGGAATCCATTTTGACAAGGTTACTTTCAAGACTGAAGTTCCCTTTCTGTTTTCTGAAAATGATATAAACAATTGGTCGGATTTTCTGAATTCTTTTCTCCTGTACAAGCAAAAATGTAACTGCCTATGAACATGCAGTTGGAGTTTATATTCTGCCTTGTTGCCATGATTAGGGAAGAAAAAAAGAAGTTATGTTCTTACCTAAACGTACTATGTTTGTTGTCCTTCATCTCATCTTCCTTCTTGCTGTTTGGGTTCAGAGCCGAACTCGGCTCAGACTCAGCCACATACTGTAGCTCGAAAAGACTTTACTGGCTTGAGGCTAACCCCTATCCCAACATGCCTAGCGGTAGCTACCCAGATCTTGTTTGTGATAACCAACCACTAGACAAATCAGATAAAAAAAAAATCAATTTACCAAAAGTTACCATAGCAGATAATCCCCTTGTAACAGGAAGGAGGCATAACAAAGGAGGGGACAAAGGCTATATCTAAGCAGCTGGAGTGACAGCAAAAACTCAGCCAGTATAGCCAAAAAAAAGGAAACCCTTTTGGTAATCCAGGAAGGGGGAGGGAGGGAGGGACGCAAGAAGGAAGGTGAAATGAAGGACAACAAACATGGAATGTTATGGTAAGAAAGTACAGTTGTGTACACTTACCATAAATGTAGATGTTCGAGTGTATTCATTGTTGCAGTCATTACATTTGGGTAATCTGCTAGCGGGTTGCCCTCAGTCGGCCTGATTAACAAAGTCTTGGGTCCTGCGTCAGTTGCTGTCCCTTCTTCCATTACGTCAGGTCGTCAGGGGTATAAAACATGCAGCCGACGCCATTACATCAGTTTTTCTTGTCCCAGATGTCAGGTGACCCCCAAATGGGGAGCAAAATATATATAGATGTAATTAAAAACACAAAAATATACCTCCAAACAAAAGCAAATACACCAAAAAGCTTTTAAGCATAGTAAAAGAAAGTAGAGGTATAGTAAGAGAAAAACAGGGGGCTGGAGGGAGGGTAACCAGGACTGCAACAGTGAATACACTTGAACATCTACATTTATGGTAAGTGTACACAACTGTACTATGTTCTTCGTGTTTCACTGTTGCAGTCATTACATTTGATTCCCAAAGCTATGGTTGGGAAGATGGATTTATACAGCATTAGGACCAGCTATAAGGCCCTGCAAAACAGCAGTGGCAAAGCCAGCTCTGGATTTAGAGAAAATTGGTAAGTGGTAATACTTGGTGAAAGTATGAAATGAACTCCAGGCAGCAGCTTCTAGAATATCCCTGGTAGGAACACCTCTGAGAAAGGCTGCAGAAGTAGATGCAGCCCTGGTGGAATGAGATCTGATCCCCTGGGGAATAGGTTTTCCATGGTGCTTATAGCAGAAATGAATGCAATGCTTATCCATTTAAAAATGGTTTGTTTTGAAATAGCCTTCCCCTCTGCCCCTGCAGCAAATGCTACCAGCAGTTGCTCAGATTTTCTTCGAGATTTAGTCCTGCCCAAGTAGAATCTAAATTGTCTGTGTACATCCAACGAATGCAGAATCCGCTCCCCCTTGTTCTGTGGATTGAGAAAGAAAGTTGGCAAATGAATGGACTGATTAAGAGCCACACTGGATACCACCTTGGGCATGAAGGATGGATTAGTCCTGAGTGACACCCTGTCTGCATGAAAGATGATGAAAGGCTCCACTGCCATAAGGGCCTGCACTTCAGATATCCTTCTAGCTGAAGTGATTGCTAAAAGGAAGGCTGTTTTCCAGGAAAGAAATTTTAAGTCTGCAGTAGCAGCTGGCTTGAAAGGAGGTAGAGTGAGTTTTTCCAATACAAAGTTAAGGTCCCAGGCAGGGGTTGGAGCTCTCCTGGGTGGTCTTAAGTTTTTGGCCCCTCTGAGATATGGCTTTAGCAGAAGATGAAAGGGGGGGGGGTTCTGTGTTGTAATGAGCTGAAATGGCTGAGGCATGGATTTTTATGGAAGAAAAAGACAGGCCCTTGTGAAGCATCTCAGTTAAGTACTGCAAAATCTGAGGTAAATTGGGTGCTGCTGTGCTCATCCTTTGAGACTGATTCCAGGCACAGAATCTTTTCCATTTGTCAGCATAAGATTTTCTAGTACTAGGTCTTCTCGCCTCCAAAATGACATCCATCACAGGTTTGTTGAGGGATGCTAAGGGGGAATTTAAATGATTAGCCAAGCTGCAAGATTCAATGTTTGGAGCTGAGGGTGCAGAATTTGGTTCTCCTGCTGAGACAGCAAGGAAGGTTTCTGAGGGAGGTGCCATGGAGAAATTTGTGACACTGCGCAGGAGTGGGTACCAGTGTTGGCGAGGCCAGTCTGGAGCAATCAAAATCATTTTTGCTTTGTCCTGTTTGACTTTTAGTATAACTCAGGAGAGCAGAGGGGGAAAGGCATAGACTGATAGGTTTTTCAGCTGAAGGACAGAGCATCCACTTACCAGGCTTTTTTGTGAGGAGTTCTTGTGCAAAATTTATCCAACTGGTAGTTATGGGGTGAGAAAAAGATCTATGTCTAGGCTCCCCCATTTGTGTGTCAACATGTTGAAAATCCGTGGTTCCAGTTTCCATTCGTGTGGGTCCATGAGATTTCTGCTTAGTTCGTCTGCCAGAGTATTCAGCTTTCCTGGCAGGAATTGAGCTTGTAGCTGTACTTGGTAGCTCAAGGCTGTGTTCCACAATGCCATGGCTAGTCTGCCGAGGGGGTAGGAATGTGACCCCCCCGCTTGTTTATGTACCACATAACCGTGGTGTTGTCCATCTTTACCATTAGTTGTCCAGGATGAAGGTAGTCCTTGAAGAGCATTCTGTACAGCTAGCATTTCTTTTTGATTAATATGAAGTTGCATTTGATTTGGGCTCCATTTGCCCGGAATGCACTTCCCTGTGAGATGAGCCCCCCATGCATAGTCTGATGCGTCTGTAGTTAGGCTTTGGGCGGCAGGGGGTGGTGTGAATGGCAGTCCCTTGTTTTGGTGGCAGGCCTCTGACCACCATAAGAACTCTAGGTGCAGGGAAGGTATGATAGGAATCATTGTTTCCAGGCTGTGACAATGTTGACTCCATAAACTTTTTAAGAACCACTGAAGTTTCCACATATGCAGTCTTGCATATAAAATTAGAAGAATGCAGGAGGCCATGAACCCCAAGGCTTGCAGTATTTGTCTTGCAGATAGCAGGGTTTTTGTGGCCACCTGTTTGAAGTAAGTCATCAAATGAATTTGCTTTTCTGGCGTAAGGAAAGCCATCTGGGCAGTTGTATTCAAGCTTGCACCCAGGAATGTAATTTTTTGAGAGGGTACCAGTTGTGATTTATTTTAGTTTATGGTGTACCCTAGACAAGTTAGAACCCTTTTTACAAATGCCAGATGTTTTAGAAGAATGGCCTGGTTTTCTGCCTGAATTAGCCAATCGTCCAGGTATGGCTATATTTGAATATTTCTTTGCCTGCAAAATGCAATTACTGGAGCCAGGCACTTTGTGAATACCCTGGACGCAGTAGACAAGCCAAAGGGCAGTGTAGAGAACTGTTAAGGCAAGTAGCCTGCTTTGAAGCGTAGGTATCTTCTGCAAGACTTCCTGATTGGGATATGTAGGTAAGCCTCTTTTAAATCAGGAGTTGCCAACCAGGCATCCTTGTCTAGCATAAGAAGTAACTGTTGAAGGGTCAGCATCTTGAATTTTGTAATATCCAGAAAGTTGTTTAGAGTAGACAGGTCCAGAATTGGACGCCATGATTTGTCTTTTCTGGGTACCAGGAAATGTCTGGAATAGAAACCTTGTCCCTTTTCCTCTTCTGGTACTAGTTGAATTGCCCCCATGTTTAGGAGGGAAAGTACTTATTTCTGAGCCTCTGCCCACTGATATGGGGGCTAGCCACCCGTTTGGAGTTGGCAACGTGTGGAAATTAAATTTGTATCCCTGGGACACTATATTTAAAACCCATTTGTCCTGGGTTATAGGTTGCCAGTTTTTTGCATGAAGAGCCAGTTTTCCCCCAAAGGGGCGGCTAAGAGGCACGTGTTTATTAATTTTAAAGGAAAGTTATTGAGACTGTTTACCATAGGGTGGTGTCTTGTTATTTCCAGATTTGGAAGTGGAAACACCCCATTGCTTAGTTCTGAAAGTCCCTTCGGACTGAAACTTGGTGCTTTTCGAGTGTCTGGGTTTGGCTTGAGAGGCTCTGGAAGCAGCTGGAAAGGACCAGTTCTTAGTAGGCCAGTGCCTACTAAATCTTGGAGGTTGCACTTGTAAGAAATCTTTCACAGTTTGCATAGATTTAGCTTTATCTTCCATCTTTTTTTAGAACTTCTTCAGCTTTACTGCCAAACAGACGGTCCTGCTGCAAAGGAGCATCCAACAGTTTTGCTTTAACATGATCAGGCAGAGATTTGCTCCTTAAGCCAAGCATGCCTTCTAAGCACAGACCCAGTAACAGCAGCCTTGCAAGAGGCTTCTAAAGAATCAAAACCACATTGTAAAGTATGTTTTCCAACTTGTTCAGCTGAATGCAATAAATCCTGTGAATCTTCATTTTCCACACAGTCAGAAATCAACATCATTTTCTGTTTAAGCAGTCCCATGATATGCTGTTGATATTTTAGCATATGGAATTAACAGTTTAAAGATCTGACTGCCAAGGTTGCAGAAGTATAAAACTTTTTACCCCATCTATCCAGCGCCCTGGAGTCTCTATCAGAAGGAGTAGCATTTTTAGCAGTAGAAGCCTTAATGCCCTTGGGCCCCTAAGAAATGGTATCAGGGTCCGCAACAGGTTTTTTGAAATGGAATTTGTGGGATACAGGAACCCTGTAGTATCTATCTGGTTTACTAGGGGCTGGGGGCAAGGAGTCAGGGGTCATACTGGATTCCGAAAACACATCAACAATGTCTAGTACAGGAGGTATAGCCAAAGGCCTATGCCGAGGGAGAAGAAGGAAATCCCTAAGCCTCTTTTTGGATTCAGAAAAATCCTGACTTTCCAGTGGAAATGCTCCCTTAAGGTATGTAAAGTTTCCCCAAAAGAAAAATCCTCAGGGGGAGAAGCAGAGGGAATGGAATTGTTTGCATCAGAGTCCTCATACGTAGGTATGGACAAATCCAGGTCATTAGAAGAGTTAGAAAAAACAGAGTCCTGTTCAGAAGATTCATAGTCAAGTTCAGCCCTAGGCCTCTTGGAAGGAGGAGGTTGACTACCCAGATTAGAGTAATTAAATCTTCAGCCATTTTAATCGATTGTTTTTTTAGGCATAGGGGCCTGAACATATGGCCTGGAAGTCAGTTGTTTAGACATAGATCGAGATTTAGGCCATAGTATTGAAGGTGGAGTCGGTTTAATATGCGAGTCTGTAGGCCTGAATACACCCTCAGAAGCCGGTGCCTGCACAGTGGCTCCGGACCCATCCAAGGGAGACATATCCACGGGTTCCGTAGGTGAAGCATCTCGCGGCATTCTGGACTCCGAATTGGTCTCAGTAGAGGTCTGCGCATTAGAAGTAGCGGGTATCAGGGGCTGCGAAAGCACCTCACTGTGTACCGGCGAACTGGTGACTGGCTTAGGAGAAGCGTCGTCGGCAGTTTTGGACCTCAACGGCCTGTCTCTGTCTTTTTCTTTGCATTTTTTCGGTATTCCGGTAGTCGGATGGCTAACCGACGTCATTTCTGGATAATTAAACTGAGAACTAAAATATTTAGAAGCAAGAATGTACCGACGACGGATAATGCGCTGATTAAATAAAGCACAAAACCGACAGCAAGGTACGTCGTGGTCAGGGCCTAGGCAAGGAATACAGTACAAATGAAAATCCTTATGAGGTATTTGCTTGCCACAAGTAATACAATTATTAACTTTTACTGACATCGGAAAGGAGCAAGAAAAAGTTTCCCCAATGCGGTACTTTGCTTTTAGTTGAAGACTTCGGTTCTGAAACTCGAAAATGAAAATTTCAGGAGTCGTCCGACCGGCACTTGCGAACTGCTTCTGCTTCGGGCACCGCGCGGCAGGAAAGACTGATATAATGGCGTCAGCTGCATGTTTTATACCTTTGACGACCTGACGTCATGGAAGAAGGGACAGCAACCGATGCAGGACCCAAGACTTTGTTAATCAGGCCGACTGAGGGCAACCTGCAGGCAGATTACCAAAATGTAACAACTGCAACAGTGAAACACGAAGAACATCATTACTTCTTTATGTTATGTTGTCCCTATCTCGCCTTCCTTCTTGCTGTTTGGGACAGCGTCCCCAGCACCTAAATCCTGGGTGGCTCACTGGAAAAAAGTATTCAGGACCGTGGAACCAAAGGATGCCCTGTTCCAGGAGGCTAGGTCCACTTTGTAATGAGTAATGAAGGTATAGGGGTTAGCCCATGTTGCTACCGCACAGACAGAATCTAAAGGTAGTCTAGCCTGAAAAGCGATAGAGATAGCCTAAGACCTAGTTGAGTGTCCCCTAGTCTTTCCTGGGAATTTCATGTTTCTTGACTCATGAATATATGTGATGGTGTTCGAAAGCCACTTTGACAAGGTTACTTTTGAAATCTGAGAAAGTACAGTTTTGTACCTACCATAAATGTAGATGTCCGAGAGGAATGCATCTGCAGTCCTTACAAATGGGTTGTCCTGTCGTCAGGCAGCCCTTCGGTCGGCCGGATTCCAAAGTCTGGGTCTGGCTTCGGCTGGTGTCGCACTTCACCCGACGTCATTGCGGCAGTTCTTCGGGTATAAAGGCAGCAGCCGACGCCATTTTCCTCAGTGTTTCTTGCCCCAGATGCCAGGTGCCCTCTTGGATGGCTAAATTTGGATAAATGCCAAATATTCCAAATAGTAGAGAGCAAACACAAAATAAGCATGTATGTACATATATACAAACAAATACACCATAATAGATCCCCCCCAAGCTAGCTGAAGATTGGTAAGTACCCTAGGAGTACCTCAGAGGGGAAGGAGGGTGGGTAATCCTGACTGCAGATGCATTCCTCTCGGACATCTACATTTATGGTAGGTACAAAACTGTACTATGTCCTTCAAGGATGCATCTGCAGTCCTTACAAATGGGTAGAATACCATAGCTAGACTAGGGAGGAGGAAATGAGAGTAGATTATGGTGTAGTTAGTATCCCTTGCAAAACAGCAGTGGCAAAACCAGCACAGGATCTAGAGTATAGAGGTAAATTATAATGCTTGGCAAATGTATGCACGGAGGTCCAAGTAGCAGCCTCTATAATGTCCTTGGTAGCCACTCCTCGTAAGAAAGCTGTGGTAGTGGCTGTAGCCCTTGTGGAGTGAGGCCTGATGTTCTCTGGAGTTTTCTTTCCATGGTAGGAGTAACAAAATCTAATGCAATTTCCTATCCATTTGGAGATTGTCTGTTTAGAAATTGGTTTTCCTTCCTTTCCTGTTGCATATGCTACCAGAAGCTGGTCAGTTTTTCTATTGTTTTTTTTTTTTGTCCTGTCCAGGTAGTAGCGTAATTGTCTGTGTACATCCAAGGTATGCAAGAGCTTTTCTCCCCTGTTCTGTGGATTGGGGAAGAATGTAGGAAGGTGGATAGCCTGATTTAAAGAGACTCTGGATACCACCTTAGGCATAAATGTAGGATTTGTTCTCAAGGACACTCTATCTTGATGGAAGATCAGGAAGGGTTGTACTGCCATTAATGCCTGTAGTTCAGAGACCCTTCTTGCTGAAGTGATTGCCAGCAGGAAAGCAGTCTTCCAGGATAAGTATTGCAATTCTGCTGTAGCTGCTGGTTCGAAAGGAGGTAGAGTCAGTTTTTCTAGCACAAAGTTTAAGTCCCATGCTGGCAATGGAGGTTTCCTGGGAGGTTTTACATTTTTAATTCCTCTCAGAAACTGTCTGAGCAGAGGATGCGAGAAGACAGGAGGATCCAAGCTGTATTCTGCTGAAATAGCTGATGCATGTATCTTGATGGAAGAATAGGACAGGCCTGTATGAAAGAGCTCCGCCAAGTACTCCAGGATGTTGGCTATGTTCACCAGTGTCACATCTTGCCCTTTTGCAGTACTCCAAATGAGATATCTTTTCCATTTTGCTGCATAATTCTTTCTTGTTGAAGGTCTACGAGCCTCCAGGATTATGTCTTTAACCCTTTGGGATAAATTTGGGTTAATTGCTGTTATGAAATGTTCCAGGCAGTTAGCTGCAGAGTTTTTAGGTTTGGATGCAGGATGTTGTAGTTGTTCTGTGTCAGCAGTAATGGGATCAGGGGCAGTGTCCATATTTGTTCCCGAGACATGCTCCTCAGCAGTGGATACCAATGTTGTCTTGGCCAGTCTGGGGCTATCAGAATGATCCTCGGACGTTCCTCTTTGATCTTGAGAAGCACCTTGTGCATCAAAGGAAGTGGTGGGAATGCGTATGCTGTCAGGTTTTTCCAACTGAAGGATAGTGAGTCCACCTTCCAAGCAAGTGGGTGGTAAGTCCTTGTGCAGAATTTCTTCAACTGGTGATTGAGTGGGGATGCAAACAAGTCTATTTGTGGTAATCCCCATTCTCTTGTGATGGTTTTGAAGATGTCCGGATGCAGCATCCATTTGTGGGCATCTGTTGTAGTTCTGCTTAATATGTCTGCTAGAATGTTTTCCTTCCCTGGTACATAAATTGCCTGTAACTGAATGTTGTAGCTCCCCATCCCATAGGTCCAGTGCCAACCGGCATAGAGGGTATGAGTGTGTGCCTCCCTGTTTGTTGATGTACCACATAACTGTGGTGTTGTCTGTCCTTATCATCAACTGGCCTTCTTGGAGAATAGGTCTGAATGCCTGGATTGCCAATTTTACTGCCATCATTTCTTTTAGATTTATGTGCAGATGCAGCTGGTCTTGAGTCCATAGGCCTTGAATGCACTTGCCCATCATGTGTGCCCCCCAACCTAGGTCTGAGGCATCTGTCGTGATGGTTTGTCTTGGTTGACTTTTGCAGAAGGGCAGTCCTGTGTTTGATTGACAGGCCCGAGCCCACCATAAGAACTCTTGCTTCAGGCATGGGATCATTGGAATTTTGGTTTCTAGGCTGTGCTTGTGCTGAGACCACAAATTCTTTAGGTACCACTGTAGCTTTCTCATATGCAGCCGGGCATGAGGGACCAGTATTATGCAGGATGCCATGAAGCCTAGAGCTTGTAGCACTTTTCTTGCAGTTAGATGGCTCTGCTTTGTTAATGCCAAGAAGTAGAGAGGAAGTTGCTCTTTCTTTTCTGTGGTTAGAAATGCCATTTGTTTTGATGTGTCCAATTCTGCACCCAGAAAGGTTATTCTTTGGGATGGAATCAGCCTTGACTTTTTTGTATTGACTGTATATCCCAGGGCTTGCAGCAGGTAGATGACTCTTTGTAAGTCTCCTGTTAGTTTGTTTTTGTTGTCCGCTTGTATCAGGCAGTCGTCCAGGTAGGGATAGATTTGAATTCCCTGAAGTCTGCAATGAGCGATTACTGATGCCAGGCATTTCGTGAACACTCTGGGTGCAGTAGATAAGCCAAAGGGCAATGCTGAGAATTGATAATGCTCTGATCCTGCAAGAAATCTGAGGTATCTTCTGCAAATTGGTCTTATGGGGACGTGCAGGTATGCCTCCTTGAGATCTAGAGTTACCAGCCAAGACTCCTTGCCCAGCATGGGAAGAAGCTGCTGTAGGATCAGCATTTTGAATTTTGGAACAATGATGAATGTGTTTAAAGCGGACAGGTCTAGAATAGGCCTCCATTTGTTTTCCTTTCATGGTACCAGGAAGAGCCTGGAGTAAAATCCCTTCCCTTGCTCCGTAAATGGTACCTTTTCCACAGCTCTCATTCTTAATAATTGAGATATTTGTTTTAGAGCTTCTGTCCTTTGAGAAGGTGGTAGGTTTGGCATTCCTCTCTTTCCTGGTAGTGTATGGAAATGGAACCTGTAACCTTTGTCTATAGTCTGCAAAATCCATTTTTCTCTTGTAATGCAGTGCCAGTTTTTTGAAAATAATGTTAGCTTTCCGCCTAAGGGTGCTTCTAGTTGTTCCCTGGTAGGCGGTGCCACCGCCAAGTCACTGTGATTGAGTTGTTGTAGTGGTGGTGGCTGTATCGGTGCCTCGTTGGTTGTTACCCTGCCACTGGTGACCCCTGTAGGCACCCCTGGATTGGTATCTGCCTCTAGAGCGCCTATTCCTGCCTCTTTGTGTCTTAGAGGAGTCCGGAAAGGACCAATTCTTGGAGGGCCAGTTCCTGCTAAACCTTGGAGGTTGAACTTGTAAGAAATCTTTGACTGTTTGCACAGATTTTGCTTTCTCTTCCATCTTTTTTAGTACCTGCTGTGCGGGGGCACCAAATAAATTGACCTTGTCCATAGGTGCATCCAAAAGCTTAGATTTGACATGGTCTGGTAATGCCTGTTCTTTCAACCATGCATGTCTCCTGATAACTGTGCCAGTCATGGCTGATCTAAAGGAAGCCTCCAGTGCATCATAGCCACATTTTAAAGAATGTTTACTAACTTGCTGTATGTTATGTAACATTTCTAGAATATACTTTTTATCTAAAGATTCTTCAGAGGACAGCTTTTTAGTCAACTGGTCAAGCATAAACTCTTGATATTGAATCATATGAAATTGGCAGTTCAAAGCTCTAGCTGACAAAGTAGCAGAGGTGTAAACTTTTTTGCCCCATCTCTCTAAGGACCTGGAATCCCTTTCAGAGGGGAGGGGGTTTTTAGAAGAAGTAGCTGCTACAGCTTTAGGGCCCTGGGAGATAGTCTCTGGATCTGCAAAAGGAGCCTTATATAAGTGGTGATGAGTGTCCGGGACCCTGTAGTACCTATCGGGCTTAGCAGGAGCCGGAGGTAAAGTATCAGGAGCAGTGCAAGCATCATTAAATGCATCATCAACAACAGATAGAACTGGAGGTATAGCTAAGGGCCTATGCTGTGGCAAGTGTAGAAAGGTCCTAAGCCTTTTTCTAGAGTCTAAGAAATCTTGGCCCTGCTACTGAAATTGTTCCCTCATAGCATGCAAGGTTTCCCCAAAGGAAAATTCCTCAGGAGGAGAGGCTGAAGGGATGGACTCCTCAGCATCAGAGTCTTCGTAAGGAGAATAAGAAGCCTCAGGAGGGTCTGTATGATCTGAGTCATCAGAGGAATCATCTGTGGCTACTGGCTCATGGGGCTCTGCTCTAGGCCTCTTTTCTGGAGGAGGGAGAGAGGCCCTGTCTGGATGAGGCTGGGTTCCACGTATTAAAGAGATGAGATCCTCTGCCAAAGAAAGCATATGGGAGCTGGTGCTGGGCCTGTGAGAGGGGGGCTTGGTAGGCACAGGTTTTGATGCTTTGGCTGCTTTAGCCCTGGCAAAGGCCTTAATAGACATAGCTGGAGGAGGCCTAGCAGCTCCACGTGCAGGGGTAGAAACATCTAGGGGAATGGTGTCTGAAAAATCCTGTGAAATCGCAACAGAAGGTTGGATTTCAGAAGCCGTTTCTACCAGGTTAGAAGAGGCCTCGGTAGAAGGCAAGTTATCGGCTGAAGAAAGAACCGCTTGTTCGGTTTCGGCCGAAACCGAGACACTCGTGGTTTGCTTAACCGTGGTTTCGGCCGAAACCGCGGACCGCGAGTGTCGGTCCTTTTCTTTGCGTTTTTTTGGAAATTTGCGTAGTCGGAGGATCCGACGGCATAATGTAGGCAAAATCGGAGCCGAAAATCTGTTCAGCAAAGTCCGAGCGACGTCTAAGCGTCCGTCGGTTAAAAGAAGAACAGGCTAGACAAGCTGCTACGTCGTGGTCTGGGCCTAAACAATGTATGCAATAGGAGTGGAAATCTTTATGAGGTATTTGTTTCCCACAAGATAAACAGTTATTAACTTTCTCTGACATCGGTTGAGGCAAGAGTCCCCAACGGGGTACTTAGCTTTATAGAAGTCTTCGAAGTAGTATTCTGTAGTAGTAATCTCCGGATCTGACCGACCGGCACTTGCGAACAGCTTCTGCTTCGGGCGCCACGCGGCAAGAAAGACTGAGGAAAATGGCGTCGGCTGCTGCCTTTATACCCGAAGAACTGCTGCAATGACGTCGGGTGAAGTGCGACACCAGCCGAAGCCAGACCCAGACTTTGGAATCCGGCCGACCGAAGGGCTGCCTGACGACAGGACAACCCATTTGTAAGGACTGCAGATGCATCCTTGAAGGACATCCTTGTTTCTTCTCTGAAAAGGATATACATAATTGGTTTGATTTTCTAATGTCCTTGATTCTATGTAAATAAAAGTGAAGCTGCCTATGAACACCCAACTGATGGAGCTTATACGCTGCCTTGTTGCCATTATTGGGGAAGAAAACAGGAAGTTCAATGGACTGATTCAAATTGTACTCTGAACATACTTTTAGCAAAAAGGTATTAGTTCTGAGAGAGACTCTTTCTTTGTGGAAAATTAAATGAGGGGAATGGAAAGTGCTGTAACTCTGAAACCCACCTGGCTGATGTAATGGCAATCAAGAAAAGGGTTTCCCATGACAAAAACTTTAGAGGACAAGAAGAAGCTGGCTCAAGGGGGGGGGGGGCGAGATTAGAGCTGCTAAAACTAAATTTAAATCCCACGGAGGGGGAGGTTCTCTTATTAGGGGTCTTAGGGTAGTACCTCGTAAGAAGGCCTTACAAAGTTTATGTGACATGACATTAGAACCTAAGTGTCCTACTTGAAAACTGAAAATGGCAGCCAGCTGCACCCGAATCGCAGCTGCAGCTGCCCCTCGTTCAAAGGTTTCAGCCAAAAAATCAAGAATCTTTGAAATAGGTGCAGTAAAGGGATCAATCACATTCTTTTTTTACCCAATAAGAGAACCTCTTCCATTTACTAGCATAAAGTTTCCTGGTAATGGGTTTGTGAGAAGAAACCAAAATGTGCTGAACCGCAGGGGAGATTTCTGGAAGCCTGGCTAGGACTGGAAGTGGAGACACCAAGCTATCAGCTTGAGAGTTTGTATGGAGGGGTGGGGAGCACCTGACTGATGTGTCAGGAGGTCTGGAACTAGGTCCAGAATCCAAGGCTCCTCGTGCAAGTGACGCCAAAGGAACGAAAACCATATCCTCTCAGGAGCGCTGGAAGGGACTACTAGAACATGCATCTCTGTCACCCTGATTCTGCGGACCCCCTCTGCCACGAGGGCGGCGTCTCTCATTATTGTTTCCCCCTCTGCTCCTGGGGGAAAGTCACCATGTGCATCAGGCGAAACTCCCTGGGATTTCTGGAACCACATTTTCCTGCCTTTTTTTACCTATGGGATAAGGTCTAGTAGGCACAGAGAAATGTACTCCCATGGCAGATAGAGTTTTTCCATATTGCTCGCACCTGGTAAGAGTCTCTTTTACCTTGGGACCGAACAATGATGAGCCATCAAATGGGGCTTTGGCAAAGGAGGATCTGAAGGCCTCCGCAAACTCACAAAGGACATCCAGGAATGTCTCCATAAGGCAATTCCTGTGCCTGCTGCCCTGCTCGCTCCATCGGCTGCATAAGATATAAGCCGCATGGAGGAGTTGACTACAGAAGATAAGGTTGTAAGCTGGAAAACAGCCTTGTCTGTAGACCCCGCAGCTGTAGGATCCTGGAGAGTATCTCCCAACTCTTTGAGGAGATCCCTCTAGAGACAAGTGAAATGGGAC
Source organism: Protopterus annectens (assembly GCF_019279795.1). Lineage (NCBI taxonomy): Eukaryota > Metazoa > Chordata > Ceratodontiformes > Protopteridae > Protopterus > Protopterus annectens. Next base: position 1,229,577,164 of record NC_056735.1, read on the forward strand.
AAATAATTCAGTGACCTAAAGGTAAAGGTCGCTGAAGAAAACACATGCTTCCCTTATCTGTCCATCATATGCGACTCCTTGTTCGGCAGATGGACAGAAGAAGTTTCTGCTAATTCCTTTTTTGTGGCTGCCGCAACCACCATAGCATTAACTGGAACACCTTTAGTCAGGAAAATTTTGTCCTCTGGCGCAGTGATAAACTTATTGGGACTCCTTAGAACCGGTTCCATAAAGTCTGGACAGTTCCACACCTTTCGACTGACTACTCCCAGCAGTTGGTCAAAAGGAGGAGACACCCAAGAGGTGGTGGTTCAGCAGCCAAATGCCTCCAAGTACACGGACTCGTCTTCAGAAGGGGAAAGGGATTTCTTGCACCCCTCTGCTTGTGGATTTACAGGATGTCTGAAAAAAGAGACATTCTCCGAGGGGGACCGTGGGGACCCTTCTGAGTCCTCCAAGTCCGTGTCTGATGAGAGAGAGACTCTGGGGAGTCTAGATGCTTCCTCTTACAAGTCCTCTTCTGAGAGACCTCTTCAGAGGGGTAGGGGGGGGTTGCCCGAGAGGGCATCCTGGGGCATTGGTTCCCTACGCTTTGGATACAGAGGTGGTGTGGAGGTAGACACCGGCCCTGAAGGGGACACAGCAGCTGAAGTCGAGGGTGGAGTGGCCTGGGAGGACAGCACACTCCTCATTACCTTGAAGGCACCACGATCCTGGCCCGAGAGAGTCTCCGGCTCCAAAGAGCCTAGAGATGCCCCCTCCCCTCCCACCAAGGGCGATGCCTCCGAGGCTGATGTGGGTGCCGAACTCACCTGTGCTGAAGTCCCAAGGGGGAGAGTAGGATCTGACAGGGCTCGCTCCCCGGAGCCGACGAGGGTGTGTCAGCCCCCAGACCCCTCAATAGAAAGTGGTATCGACAAGATCACAGCAGATGTCGAACAGAGAGACCTGTGGGTTTCAGCTCCGACGGTTCCACCACAATGACTTCCATGCACTCCGGCTCCAAACTCGGGTGAGTCGAAGAAGGAATCGACGACAAAGTAGGTTGGGTAGTCAGCTCCACGTCCATATGGGCTGGGCTCGATAAAATTTTTGCCAAGGCCGGTTTCCTAAGTAACCTCTTCACCACCCTCTCCACATCATCATCTGAAAGGCTCCTGGATGCTCGAGAGGAATGGGTGGATGAGCAATGACTGGAGTAGTGCAGACTGTGATACAGAATGCACCAGCTCCAAGGGGGTAGACCGATTTCTTTTTTGGCTCCTGGTTGGTTTTGAAGACACTGGAGGAACCGAAAGAGATTGTATCTCGCTGGACCTGACTGACTTCGGATCCGACGAACTTGTTTGTTTGGCTTGTCCCTTCGACGGTTCCGAGATCAGGGCCGATGAAGATGCTTTCTTGGAGAGCTTATCAGATTTGCCAGCCTGATTCCCTTCCACAGATGCCTCAAAAGGCCCTTTAAGTAACCCTCTCAGAATTAACTTATTTTCCCGCTCCTGCAGGACCCTAGAGCTGAATCCATGACAAATGGAACAAGAGTCCTGCAGGTGAATGGTTCCCAGGCAGTACACGCAACTAGTATGACCATCGGTCAATGACGACATCTGTGTGCAGGTATCACATTTTTTTAATCCAGAAGGCTTGGATTCTTTTGACGACTCCTTGGACATGTCTGACAACAAAAGGATAACCATACAACAGCCAACAACACTAACTGTGAATGAAAACTGCCCAGACAGACAGAGAAGGCAATTTTTTTTTTTTTTTAAAGAAAATGGGAGGGACGGAAGGAGGAGAGACTCTAAGTTAAACAGCAGCTAATCCAACTGAGAAGATGCCTCTAACTTAAACGGCAACTCCTTGGGAAAAAAGAGGGAAAGCACTCTAACTCAAATGGGCTGAAATTGAAAGGCAGAAAAATGAATCCTCTAACTGAAACGGATTCATTAGGGACTAACGAAAAGGGGGATTAGTAGGCCTGAGAGGGAAAATGACAGCCTCAACAACAAACAGCAAAAATAGGGCGATAGACAACGAGACACACAAGCACTTAGAATCTCCTAACTACAAGGAATACTTACAGATAAGAAATAAGTTTTTACCAAAAATAAGTAGAAAAAAGCACAACTTAGTCTGAGCCAGTCGCAAAGTAATCCCGAAGCTTCAAGCGACAAAAGAGATCTAGGTAACTCTCGCTAGGTATGTTGGGATATGGTCTAGCCTCGAGCCAGTGGAAGCTCTTGAGCTTTAGAATGCAGCCAAGTCGGAGCAGAGTATTGGCTCAGAACGTAACAAGCAAGAATGAAGGAGAGATAGGGACAACATAACAGACTGTTTCTGAACCGTGGTCCCCCTGCTCTGAAGAAACTGCTCCCCAGGCCGATGCTGGGGTCAAAATAACGCATGCTGAAACTCAGAGGTGCAGGAGCAGCTCAGAAAAAACTGGAGTCAAATCCTGCCCTCATAACTGACAGTGTAGCTACGATCCTGAGAGGTCTCCAGCTTTGAAAGGGCCAAAGAGCTCAGACAAGGAATTGGTACCAGAGATAAAAACGTAGCCAGAACTGAAACAGTAAGCACCAGGAATGTTGGAGCCACAATCTCCAAGTCCTCAACAGAGATCAGAGGAGGAAGACTAGTTGGAGTCGAAAAAGGAAGGGTTCTGGCATGGGAAGGAGCTGGAAGAGGACATAGCTAAAAATCCCCTTGCCACAAGGAGCTGATCTACCAGTCTCAACACATGAGATTCAGACAAGCTCTTGGTGGAACAAACAGACTGGGTAGAAGGGGATCTTGGTCGTTCTAGAAAGGGGCTAGGTTACTGACCTGGAAAAGGTCAATGGATAGGGAGTATCTGGTCCTAGGACTGTCTAAGAATGAAAATTCCACACTTTCAGCTGGCACCAAAGACATCGTCACTGAAGAAACAGACAGCACCTAGACTATTGGCTCCATGGTCTGACCTTGGGTCTGTGCTGACAATTTTGGCACCGGTGAGGAAGAAACTATCGGCGTCGAGGAGGTCAGTACTGAAGAATCTTGTAAGGTCTGTATGGGTTCTGCAGAAACAGAGGGAACAGATGGTTTAAATCTCTCAGTCAGAGGGGCAGAGGGAGAAGCTGGCACTGACAGACCCCTTTTCTTAAACTTATCAACCATCAAAGAAGAAGATGAGGAATGGTATGAAACATCCATTTTGCTTTTTCAGTCATGACCAGAGATGGCCTCTTCAAAGGTAGATTTTAACATACCTTTCAAAATTAACTTATTTTTTTTCTTTCAACCAGAGCCTGGTGACTGGAGCTTTGGTAGACAGAGCAATCTTCCTGTAAGCACACCGGGACAGGGCAATAAACACAGAGAGAATGCTCATCAGAACTGGGCAGTTTTCAAGCACATTTGAGGCATTTCTTAGAGCCAGAAGTGCCTTTAATTTTATCAGCCATGATACACAGCACACAACAAACCGCGCGCACACGTACACACTATGCACTTACAGAAAGAACAGATAGAAGAAATAAAAGTTGTCAACACACCTTTTTTTTTTTTTTTAAAAGGATATGAAGGGAAACAAAGTTAGGCTACCAACAATGGTAGTGTAGAATACCTAGAGGTACAGAAGAGAAGACTACTACCAACACTGGTAGTCGATAGGAAAACACCGAAGTGTTAAGAAAAAGTACAGAACTATCAGAAAAACAAGTAGGCTATGAGAAAAAAACAACAGAAAATATTAACAGGAAGAGAAAATATATTTAAACAAAAATATATAAGAAAAAAGATCACTTAGCTCGAGAGGTATTGGTGAAGCATCAGTCACAGGAAGCGACAAACGAAATCTAAAGTAATTTGGAAAGGAGTGTTCTGGGTAGGACTTAAGCTTGCAGGCTGTAGTAACGGCTGAGTCGGTTCCAATATCAGAACCAAAACCATCTGTCAAGGCTTAAATGAAGACTGACATCAGATTAACTGTTCTGGATGATGGAAAGAACCCAGGCATCTGTTATTACCCGCTGCTAAACAAGAAAGGAAAGGGTCAGCCTGATGGACAGGGGAATCTGACAGAAGTGAAGGAGAGTCTGGATGTCAGTTAGAGGCAGACTTGTCAGGAAAAGAAAGTTTTTGGCCTCTAGAACTCTGAGTCTGTCCGGGAAACTTCACTTAGGAACCCTCTTACTCCTAAGCAGGTTGCTTACACTGCCTATAGACAAAATATCTATATATATCTATATATCTATATATATATATATATATATATATATATATATCTATATATATATATATATATATATATATATATATATATACATATATATATATATATATATATATATATATATATATATATATATATATATATATAGGATCCGTACAGATCCCCGAAGACAAAATCACCAAAACTTTTCACCGAAGAAGCACTTTCGCATAAGTATGCCTGTCTGCGAGACCTCACTATGGTGTGGATAAGGGAACATTCCCTTTTCCTCACTGTAGTGCGGTCTCGGGGTGAGAATATTAAAGTAGGGGGTGTGTGGGGGGCGAAGCCCCTCTGCAGAAACGTAGATTTCTTTCTTTCTTTTTTTTAACATATATTAACAAAAGCGTTTTTTCGGTGAAAGCGCTTTCGTTAATATATGTTCGGTGATTATGGATTCGGGACTTTGCACATTCGTGCATAAGTCCTAGATCCATATATATATATAGATATATATATATATATATATATATATATATATACATATATATATATATATATATACATATATATATATATATATTTAGATGGATAGTTCCTCTGGAACTTAGGTAATGGGGAAACAAAGATTTGCTTCAGGTCTTGCATAACTTTACCATTATCCTGAATAGTTTTAGACAGTTTTGCAAGAGCAGTGCCGAAGAGATTCTGATTGTCTAAGGGAGACTTGAAAAGTTTGGCCTTAATGTCCTCATGTAAGGCTTGAAGGCACAACCAGGAATATCTCCTCCTGATAGAATGAGATGCAGCTGCTCCAGAGGAGGCATCAGCAGCATCACAGCTGCATTTAACAGAATGTTGAGCCACCTGAAAGGCAGAACTCAGAAGAGTAAAGCAAGATGTCTGTAAGTTAGGCACATCAGCCAAAACTCCCTCAAGCTGCTAACCTAAAGGCAAGATTTATCAAGTCATGTGGGTCTGATAATTAAGGGCCATAAAGGCCAATGTAGCAAAAGTACATAATTTCCCTCCATCTATCTCCACAGCACGGCTGTCCTTGCCAGAAGGTAAAAAAAAGTGTACAGCAGATTGGATGGCTTATCTCTGGACATGGAAACCACAGCAAGATCAGACGAAAGATTTATACAAACACATGCAATCCTCAGAAATGTTATCAAATCTGTCTGGCTTCTTAGGAGCTGGTGGCTGTTAGGAGCCTGAGAAGAACCTGCAAATGTACCCAAAGGGGCAGCTAAAACAAGATGTTCTAAAGCATGTCTGGGACAGTCCATTTGCAAGAGTTCATGATATCTCTTTTGAACCTCAGAAACCTAGTAACAGTCCTACTTAAAGTGTTCCATCATGCTGACCACTGTACCCCTTCTTCAACAATAGAAACGGAAGACAGTGAATCTTCTTCATCAGATCACAGGACCAAAGGAGAGTATCTGGGAGGAATATGCCAAGGATTCTTCACCAGAGGCCAACTCTTCATCTGAAGAATCGCAATCCCTAGGTCTCCTAAAGTAGAAGACAAGGGTGCAGCAGCAAGAAAAGGCAATCCTTGTGGGGGAATCAGAGCCATGAGGGCACTAAACGTCATCTGAACCAAATCCTGCCACTCTTTGTGAGGAACCTTAGCCATAGTAATGACATGTTTGGTTTTCTTTTTTTAAAAGGAACATCTGTTTTAACAAATCTAGGAAGTCCAGACCCCTGCCTAGAGTCAACGAGGATACCATGGCCCCTCTTCTCTAACTAAAATTTGGGGAATCCTCCTAGGCCCTTCGGATAGAATCAGCTGTGGTCCCCCCTCTACACCTGTACCAGATGTATGCACAGCCTTACTGGATGTGTGAGTAGGCAGCTCCATCAGGCTCGAACTGGGTCACGGCAGAGGGAACTGAAGTCACCGGCTAGTCCAAGAATTCTTCATCCAACCTGAGGGAGACGTCCAATGCAGGCTGGACAGCACCAAGTTCACTATGTGCTTTTTTGTTAAGTAGCAGCTCAATGTCGGGGCAGTGTATTCGGTCTTGATACTTTGCGTTAACAACTTTAGGTGTTGGTTTTCCAAATAAATAGAGGGGGACAAATGACTACTGTGGAGTGTCTTAGGGACAAATGCCTGACAAATATACTGAGTATGGGCATGCCTAGCACCCAAACAAAAAGAAAGGCACTTCTCATGTCTATCTTTATGGGGAATCTGCCTCCCACGCACATTTTCCCTTCCTGGAAGACATGAAACAAACTACAAGGAGGAAAAAGGAAGGAAGGGACTCCAACAAGGCAATTATCTTTAGAAATTCTGGTAGATGAACCAGCATGACGAACAACATATAGGCTTAATTCAGAGGTAGTGTTAAGACTGTGTGCAAAGAAGTTTTGAGGATTATGAGTCCGTATGTCACATATGGATCCTATTCCTTGCACATAGGGCATATGCCTGAGATACAATGCCTGGAATGTGTAAAGCCTGTGGTATCCTGGACAGATGTTAGGCTATCTTCAGCAGGAAATCCCAAGCAGAATATCCCAAGACTAACAAATATTGCAACAGTGTTAAAGAAGGACATTCACAGGTGCCATGAGACCCAGAATCCTGAGGAATTCCCAGACAGAAGTATGAGTGTAAAACCACAGGAGGAGTAGATCTAAGTACAGACCTACTTTCTCCCGTGGAAGAAAACCTCTTTGTACTGAGGTGTTCAGCAGGAAGCCTAGAAAAAAGTCAGAATAGACTTATGAATGTTGTCTTGGAAATTCAACCTGTGTAGACAATTTACCCAAACAATAGATTCCTGTCACTTTGAAAAAATGCAAGATAAGCAAGTAATCTAAATATGGAAAAATGTGCATATCCTGAAGTCTGCGGTGGGTCATACGACAGGAGCCAAATACTTTGTGAGCACTCCTGGAGCAGTGGATAGTCTAAAGAAGAAGGCAGAGAATATATAATGTGACCCAGATACCCAAAAACTCTTGAAATCTAGAACAGGAATGTGATGATATGCATTTTTTAAATCTAAGGTCACAAAGAAACTCGAATAAAGAAGAATGGGTAAAAGATTGTTAAATGAAAGCATTCTGAACTTGGGCACCAACAGAAACTGGTTCAGGAAGGAAAGATTCAAGACTGGTCTTCAAAAATCTTCTTTCATTGGCAACAAAAACATTTCTGAATAAAATCCTTCTCCTAACAGAGAAGGAGCAGCTTCAATTACCTGCAAGTAAGACAGAGGAAAGGGAAGTGAGGCTCCCATTACCACCTGTAGCATATATGGATCACATTCAAGACACATTACTCTAAAACAGTATGCTGTTGTGGGGGAAAAATGGAAATTCAGACTTTTTGCACGGGGGGGGGGGTAAGGTCTCTCAAAAGACATTCTGATTTGACAGTCCATTGTTTTGTAGTGGGGTCCTTCTTCCTTTTTGGATCATCCCTGTCCATTGCTTTTTAAGTGTCTGTCTAACAGCATTCTGCTGGGACTGTTTATGTTGTTTTTTTCCAAAGTTATAAGAAAGAGCAAAGAACCCCTGGAAAACTTAGAGGGGGGAAACTGAAAAATCTGAAAGATTCTCTGAATCAGCTTCTCCCTCTCATTACACTTTCATGACTTCCACAGTAGAAGATCCAAAACTTGAATTTCTGCCCAAAGAAGAATTCAAATTTTCATTTTTGACATCATCAGGGATGTTCTGAGAATGTACTCAGGCAAACTTCCTCAAAACAGTTCCACTGGCAGCAGTCCTGTAGGTAGAATCCACAGAATTATACACACATTTTAAGAAATGAGTAGTGACTTGTGAAAAAGAAATATAGCTGTGCAAGTAAACTTACCATAACAGTAGATGTTCAAATGATCACTGCTGCAGTAGCCTGAGCTATATGGGTCACATCCTGCCAAAGATGTAACAGCTGGCCAGCTTCCAAAGCATCAGACCACCTTCCACACACCAAACTGTCAGGCACCTTGAGCTGAACTGACCATACCTCTCAACCTAGAAACATTAAAAATCTGGACAAGGCCCATGAAAAATAGGTACAAATCTGTACGCTGATCAACATAAAATGTGCATACATAATTATGAAACCCCACCCACTATAATGGAATTGTGGGATACCAGCTTTCAAACGCAAGCTGAAGAACAGACAACCAAAACATGGCACCAGAGTCCCCCTGCAGCCATTCCAATGTCCCATTACCTGGCTATTTCGCCCCATTTACCATAAACACTAATGTACATACTGCTTTACTTCTACAATGATTATTTGGATTTTATATTTACATTTTATTGCACAATGCACAAACACCAACAGACATCTGCTAAACAAAGCAATACCGTCTCACATTGAAAATAGACTTAGCATTAAAACTCATTTGCCCTTGAAACTCACATTCATTGAAACCCATACCACATCCAAAGAAAATGCATCTGGCCAATGGTAGATAATTACCTTTGGGCTGTTTTCATATCACAGGCCCCTTGCACACAAAACAAGAAACATACATGTGTTCTTTGATACACTAACCTGACTTTATTAAATTAAATTCCTTGTATAATACAGCATACTTGTTAGAATTTGAGCGCATTTTAAATTTATTGTTTGAACATTTTTCCAGTAGGCAATGAAACAAAATGCATGAACCAATAATGACAAAACTGCCCAATTCAGAACATTTCCATCATAAAAGTCTACTCACACACACACACAAAATATGCATAACATACAACTAAAGTTTGTACGATGACATAACACTGTTGTCTGCTCATTATTAAAACTCAGCTTTGACTCTTTACTTAAAACTCCAGGAAAATCATGTCAAAAGCATCAAAGGGGAAAACAAACTGAGGTACGGAGAAAGCAACAATTTTATAATATTCTGTCAGTGCTCAACTAGCCCCCTATGGAGTTTGTTAAAGACACCATGTCTGAAACTAATATGAGCATTTCCAAAATTTTACTAAACATATATTCAAATAAATACCAGCTAACATCCAAACCTTTAGCCTGATATGGCTGATATTTCAATATAAAATAGGTCTCTCTGTACAATAACCATTGGTTAAACTAATGTCTTAGATGGAAAGCTGTCCACAATAATACAACAGAGTCCAATTTTTTTCTTTGCATTTCATATGAAGAACATGTGTATTTATTGGACTAGACACTGGTTCATTTCTAATATCTTATAGATGCTCGAAAATCCACTTTCTAACTTGTCATTTTGCCAACAAACTATAACACATAACATAAACCTAAATGTGCAGCAATATAAAATAACGCTTTGAGGCACTACAATATTGACCACAATAGCATACAAGTCAATAAGCACAACAACGGAATAAATATGATGCAAAATTAAACAAAACAAAATAAACAAATCAGTGCTAAGATAACTACCCAGCTTTTAAATGCCTTTTGACATCTATAAGAGAAACTTGCAATACCTAAGCTAAGCATACACTAACAAGCTGTAGGGGATTAATAAGAATCATTCTGTACCAGTAATGCCCACAAGTACCAAGTCTCTTTTTTAATACTAAGTTTGCATTATCTGATTCAAGATGTATGACTCTGCATTAAATACCACCAACTAGTCTTTTTGTCTATCCCCTTCTGTAATATCTCTGCACAAACCAGTCCTTCCTTCTCACATCTGATAAGACTAGCAGTGGTACCTTGAATCAACACACACACACACACACACACACACACACACACACACACACACACACACACACACACACACACACACACACACACACACACACACACACACTCTCTCTCTCTCTCTCTCTGGTAACCTTACCCGGTTCCTGAGTAGTGCTCGGCCTCTTCTGTTCCTCATGTTGCTATTGCCGCATTAATCCCGGGTTCCCGGCTCCGTTTCAGGGCTCGCTGTATCCCCACCTGCTGCCGCCATTAATCCCGGTTCCGTGGGCTCGCTGTATTCATCCATTCCCTGGGCTCGCTGTATCCATTAACCGGCCCTCTTCTGTCTGTTCCCCATGCTGCTGCTGCTGCCATTAATCCCTGCTCCGTCCGCCTCTTCTGTTCTACAGCTTCGCGGCTTGCAATTCCCGCCATTAACTTAACCGCCAGCCAGCCGGAAATGATGATGTGAGCTCCTTGAGCTCAATTCCGACTGGCTGGTAGCCTGACGGCGCTGACGTCATTGCGCACGAGATGACGTCAGCGCCGACAGCGGGATATTTTAAAAATTTAGAAAACCAAAAGAAAAAAAATCGGAAATGAAGGGGTGCCACTCGGGAATCGTGGCACCCCTTCATCTGGACCCCAAAACTCGGTAAAAAACGAGTAATTCGGAACGGTTGGGAGGTCTGGAACTGACAAAGACAAGTTTGGGGGGGGCCAAACTCTTTAGAGCTTTCCTGCTAGAAAGAAAGGGAGGCTGAGTCTAAAGGAATAATGCTCGGAAAAGCAAAAAATAAATGTCCACACCCTGGCATAAATAAAAAAAAAATGTGGGATAGTAGGAGGGACTGGATACTGCAGAAGTCACCACTTGAATATCTACTATTAAGGTAAGCTTACTTACACAACTGGATTGTGTTCATCATAGTGATCACTGCTGTAGTAGCCTTAGCTACATGAGAAGATTACCCTAGCTTACTACATTTTGGGAGGTAGAACAACAGTGCAGAAGGCCCTGGAGAATGGCCCTAGAGTAACAATCAAGCCTATAGTGCTTTGTAAAAGTATGTGCAGAGGACCAGGTTGCAGCTTCTAGAATCCAACCCTTTCCAAAAGCCATAAATGAGGCCAAGACCTTGACCTTGCCTGGAACAGTTTAGTTTTGGTGGGTATAACAAAAGGTAATAGCCTTAGACAACCTTTTGGAAACTGTTTTATTTTGACAGATTATCCCTTATTTTTACCTACACAAGAAAACAACAGCAGATCCAAAGATCAGTTATCTGTGGACATCCAAGATATGGGGTATCCTTTCTCCCTCGTTTACATGTTCAGGAAAGAAAACAGGGAGATGGGCAGTTTGCCATAAAGTACACTTGGATACAACTTTGGGCACCAAAGAAGGATTAGTGGTTCTCAAAGAAAGCATGTCCCTATGGAAAATATGACAGGGCTGACTCATCACAAGACGTTACAACTCAAGATACTCTTCTTGCAGAGGTCACAGCAATCAGTAAAACTGTTAACCATGTTAAGAACCTCAAGCCATGGTTCAAATGAAGCAAATGTCAGCTTCTCTAACACAAAATTAAGATCCCAAGGAGGGGCCACTGACTGACTTAGAGGCCACCTGTGCGAAACCCCTTACTAAAAATTTTGACACAAGACTGCACTGAAAGACAAGGATCCATGGGCAGACATGCAGAAACAGATGATAAATGAACCTTGAGAGAGGAATAAGAAAGGACACAGTACAGTAACTCACACCAGTACCGTAAAAAAACAGAGAACAACTAGCCCTAAATGGGTGCTGGTTATCTTGTTGGCACCAACTAGAATACCTTTTCCATTTGCTAAGATATGAATTTCCAGAAGCAGGCTTTCTTGACTACATTAGTACCAGCTGCATATCCTCAGTAAACTGGTGCCAAAAAGGAATTAAGACCCTATCATCCAGGCAGCCAACTGAAGTGGACTGATGTTGGAATGTGTTAAAAGCCCTTGTTCTAGTGTGAGTGGATCCACTATGTGAGGAAGCTTGTAGTAATCATCCTTGGCCATTTCCAGAAGGGAGAACAACTACTGCCTGGGCCAGAAGGGAGTCACCATAACGATCTTAGGGGATTCCTATTTAATCTTCAGCAGCACCCTGGATATTAGTGGAAAGAATGGAAAAGCACACAGGAACATTACTGTCCAAGGAAAAAAAAAAGGAATCTGTCCTTCAGGCTTTCTTACAAGGAGTCCAGGAATAGCATCTTGCCACTTGTCTGTTCAGAGAGGAAGCAAGAGGTCTTCTTGAGGAAACTCCCCACAGATTGATCAAATCTTGGAAGATGCACTGATCTACTTTCCACTCGTGAGGGTTTGCCCTGTTCCTGCTCAGCTTGTCTGCTACACAACTTTGCCCCAATGGAATGTAGGATGGCTGTAGAGTGAGACTGTGCTGTGAAGCTATATCTCAAACTAAGATGGCTAATTTGCAAAATGGGATATGACCTGGTCCTCCTGCTTGTTTATGTACCACATGACTGTAGTATTGCCTGTAACACCTTGAAGAGGTCCCAGGAACCAAAAATGCTTCAGAGAGTTGAGTGACTTGATCAGGCAAGCATGTCTGATTTTTATGCGCTTGCACTGGTCCTTGATGTTCCACACACACTGTACTTTTATCCCTCCTGAAACTGTACCCCAAGCAAAGTCAGACATGTCTATAGCAATCAACTGCTTTAGAACATGGAGGAAGAAGGGGAGACCTGGATTTAAAGATAACCGTTGTCTCCACAAAATGACTTCACTTCTGAAAATCCCAACAGTGGGATGTGAAAAGACAAACGGTGCCGGCGCTGGGACCAAGGAGACTTCAGATACCAACGTATGTTCATCATATTGATCACTGCTGCAGTAGCCTTAACTATATGGGTTATATCCTACCAAGGATATAACAACTGGCTAGCTTCCAAATCTTCAGGTCACCTTCCACATGCCCAAACTGTTATGCAGCTCAAGTTGAGCTGGTTAAGACAAGTTTGGGTGCAAAGCTCTTCAAAGCTTTACTGCATCCGAAAAGTACTCTCCTCTGAGGGTTTCGAGGACTGACAGTTGGCTTGTGCTGTTCCTTTGCTGGGAAGGGAAGTTCCCTTAGTGAGAAAAAACTTCAATTTTCTTGTATGAGTTGCTATTTTATCACCTTCTTCTTCTTCAGGAAAGTTACTTTAAAGCTAGAAGTGTTGTGTTTTGGATGGTTTACCTTCATAATGTCGATCTCTCTATGGTCGACCCCACTTCCGCGAATACCGAAGCACGAACATCCCGAACGTCGAATTCCACATATCCAAATGGCAAAATCTCGCCCCCTTTTTGACCCATGGTAGCACTGGTTTGGAGGTGTGGCGCAGCCGGAAATGTCAAAATTCAACATTTATTCGACTTTTTAAAGTTTTGCGATTCTGGTTTCGTGGAAAAGGTTCGACAATGTGGCCGGTCGATCATATGTGATCGACGATATGAAGTTAAACCATTTTGGATATTGTTAAAGGAAAACTCCAACCTCTCCTATAGTTCAACTCAATCTTTAGGTTGCTTTTCTCCCTACTATATAGTTCCAGTACTGTGTAGGTACCAGAAACCTACTTGTACTTTATAAAGCTTCCATTGTCCTTGCTTTGGAATCAAAGGAAGGAAAAGCCCACCTTAATTTTTTAAGCTTAACTTCTCACATACTTTGCAGACGAATTTGTCACCAACTGCATTACATACCCCAGACACAGAAATTGGTAGTTCACCCTGTGAGGTACTGATGTCAGTCCTGGACAGGCAATTAATCCTGCTGCTATAAAAAAGACAGAAAGCTGTGAGATCATTTTCCACTGTCTTTACTGTAGAGAGGAGAACTTAAAACTGATTCACATTTGCTTCCTATGTAGCCATGCCTTTCATAGCAAAACAAAGCAATTATATCAGTTAGGAATTTAAAGGCAGCTGTCACCTCTTCTGACAAGTTTACATAAGCAGCATCTGAGTATTGAAATGCTAAGCTTTAAATGCTGGTTAGTCATACTTTTTTAAATATTACGATGACTTTAATGTAGTATAAAAGATTCCTGTGACATTTAGAGAAAAGTCTGAAAATATTTTTCCTTGTAACCCACAGACAGAACGGAAAGTACAGTTGTGTACACTTACCATAAACGTAGATGTTCGAGTGCATTCACTATTGCAGTCATCACACTTGGGTTTTCTGCCTGCAGGTAACCCTCAGTCAGCCCGAACACCAGAGTCTTAGTATTTCTGTGTCGGATGCTGTCGCTTCTTCCATGACGTCACGTCGTGAAGGGTATAAAAACAGGCAGCTGATGTCATTACATCAGTTTTTCTTGCCTCAAATAGGGAGCTAGCACCAGTAAAAAGTAAATACCAATACAATTAGGAATAGCCATAGAGAGGAGAGAGAAAAAGATAAAGAAAAACGGGGGGGGGGGGGGCTAGATGGAGGGAAACCAGGACGGCAACAGTGAATACACTCGAACAGCTACATTTATGGTAAATGTACACAACTGTACTATGTTCTTTGTGTTTCACTGTTGCAGTTATCACACTTGGGTTGATTCCCAAAGCTGAGGAAGGGTGGAGGCAGTCAAGAAGAGTTAGGGCTGGCTAGTAGGCCCTGCAAGACTGCTATAGCAAATCCTGCCCTGGATTTGGAAAAGATTAGGTAAGTGGTAATGCTTGGTGAAGGTGTGTACAGAACTCCGGGTTGCAGCTTCCAGAATGTCCCTGGTAGGGACTCCCCTGAGAAATGCTGTAGAGGTAGAAGTAGCTCTAGTGGAATGTGTTCTGACCCCCTGAGGGGTTGGTTTTCCATGGTGCTTGTAGCAGAAATGAATGCAGTGTGCTATCCATTTGGAAATGGTTTGGTTAGAAATGGCCTTGCCCTCTTGCCCCTGCTGCAAAGCTGACTAGCAGCTGGTCAGATTTTCTGAAAGGCTTAGTCCTATCAAGGCAGAACCTGAGCTATCTGTGCACATCCAAAGAGTGCAGTATCCTTTCCCCTTTATTCTGAGGGTTAGGGAAGAAGGCTGGTAAATGGATGGATTGGTTTAGGGCCACACTGGACACCACCTTAGGCATAAAGGATGGGTTAATCCCGAGGGAAACCCTGTCAGCATGGAAGATAATAAAGGGTTTCACCACTATCAATGCCTGCAGCTCAGACACTCTTCTAGCTGAAGTGATGGCTAGAAGCAAGGCTGCTTTCCAAGACTGGAATTTTAACTCTGCTGAAGCAGGTGTGAAAGGGAGAAGTGTGAGCTTTTCCAGTACAAAGTTAAGGTCCCAAGCAGGGGTGGATGCTCTCCTTGGGGGCCTTAAGTTGTTGGCCCCTCTCAGGAACCGTTTAATGAGAGGGTGAGAAAATAGAGGTGGCTCAGTATTGTTATGAGCCGAAATGGCAGAGGCATGAATCTTAATGGAGGAGAAGGATAGGCCTCTGTGGAGTAGCTCTGCTAGGTAATCCAGGATTAGAGGTATGGAGGGCACTGCTGTGTCCTTCCCTTTAGACTGAATCCAAGAACAATATATTTTCCATTTTTCCGCATAGGATTTCCTAGTACTAGGCCTTCTGGCTTCAAGAATGATGTCCAGCATCTGTTTACTTAGGGTTGCTGGTGGAGTACTCAAGGAATAAGCCAGGCTGCAATATTTAGGGTTTGCAATTGTGGATGCAAAATCTGTCCCTCCTGCTGTGACAGCAGGGTAGGGGTCTGGTGTAGGTGCCAGGGTGGCGCCGTTGTCAGGCTGCGCAGGAGTGGGTACCAGTGCTGGCGTGGCCAGTCTGGGGAAATCACAATTGTCCTTGGCCTGTCTTCTTTTACCTTGAGTAGTACTCTTGAGAAAAGGTGCAGACTGGGTAAGGCATACATTGAGAGGTTTTCCCACTGAAAGAATAGGGAATCCACCTTCCAGGCCCTGCTGTGAGGGTTCCTGGTGCAGAATTTGCTTAACTGGTAGTTGCGGGGGGAGGCAAAGAGATCTACTTCTGGGGTCCCCCACCTCGGGATCAGAAGGTTGAAGGTGCTGGGCTCCAATTTCCACTTGTGTGGGTCTAGGAGATGTCTGCTTGTCGTCTACCAGTGAATTTTGTTTGCCTTGCAGGAACTGAGCTTGTAGATGGACTTGGTTCTCCACTGCTCCACAGAGTCATAGCTAACCTGCAGAGTGGGTAATAATGGGACCCCCCTGCTTGTTTATGTACCACATAACTGTGGTGTTGTTTGCTTTTATCAGCAGTTGTCCTGGAAGGATTAGGTATCTGAAAGCTGTCAGAGCATTCTGTACAGCTAGCATCTCCTTTTGGTTGATGTGCAGGAGAATTTGGCTTGGGCTCCAGTGGCCCTGAATGCATTTACCAGTCGTGTGAGCCCCCCCATGCATAGTCTGATGCATCTGTGGTCAGGGTTTGGGCGGCGTGGGGTAGAATAAAATGCAGTCCCTTGTTGTGGTTGCATGCTTCTACCAAGCAAAGGAACTCTGCCCTCAGACAAGGTATGATAGGAATGACTGTTTCCAGGTCCTGAGAATGTTGGCACCAAAGACTTTAAGTACCACTGAAGTTTCCTCATATGCAGTCTTGCATATGGAATTAGCAGAATACATGAGGCCATGAACCCTAAGGCTTGCAGGATTTTTCTTGCAGTTAGCTGGGTCTGGTGGCCATTTGTTTGAAGCAGTCTGTCAGATAGACCTGTTTTTCTGAAGTGAGAAATGCCATCTGGGAAGCTGGGTCCAAGCTTGCTCCCAGGAATACAATCTTTTGACTGGGCACCAGTTGTGACTTATTTTCGTTGATGGTGTACCCCAATGAAGTGAGAAGTCTTTTTACAAGTGCCAGGTGCTGAAGCAGTAATTCCTGGCTGTCCGCTTGAATCAGGCAGTCGTCCAACTACAGGTAAATTTGGATATTTCTCTTGCAATGGCTGGAACCAGGCATTTTGTGAATACCCTGGGCGCAGTAGATAACCCAAAGGGAAGTGCAGAGAACTGATAATGCATAGATCCTGCCCTGAAACATAGACATTTCCTGCATGATTCCCTGATGGGGATATGCAGATAAGCTTCTTTTAAGTCTAAGGTGACTAACCAGGCATCCTTGGCTAGCATAGGGAGAAGCTGTTGTAGGGTAAGCATCTTGAATTTTGGGACCATCAGGAAGGTGTTGAGAATTGAAAGATCCAGGATTGAGCGTCAAGAGCCCTCTTTCCTGGGTAACATGAATAATCTGGAGTAGAAACCCTGACCCCTTTGCTCTACTGGAACTGACTGAATAGCTCTGATGTTGATTAGGGAAAGAGCTTGGTTTTGAGCCTCTGCCCACTGGTTTGGAGGAAGGTCTGGAAACCAGCTTGGGGTTGGCAGTGAATGGAAATAAAATTTGTACCCCTGGGATACAATGCTGAGGACCCATCGGTCCTGAGTGATGGACATCCAGTTTTTTGCATGAAGGGCAAGTTTTCCTCCTAGGGGCACAAGCAATTGGGCACAGGGCTGGGAAGTAGAGTTGAGAAGTCATTGTGAACTTTTTCCATAGGGAGGTGGCTTACCACTCCGTTTTAGGGTTGGGAGCACTCCATTGCTTAGATCTCTGCATACCCTGAGACTGTAGTCTGAGTAGTCTGTTTCCCCTGGGTCTTGTTTGGGAAGGCCTGGAGGAGGCTGGAAAGGTCCAGTGTTTTGAAGGGTAATGCCTACTGAATCAAGGTGGTTGCACTTGTAAGAATTCTTTAAACAGTTTGCATAGATTTAGCTTTTTCTTCCATCTTTTTACGAACTTCTTCTGCTTTGGTGCCAAACAAAACATCCTTATTTAAAGGAGTGTCTAGTAATCTGGATTTGACATGATCTGCCAAGGTCTGCTCCTTCAGCCAAGCATGTCTTCTCAGTACAGAACCAGTGACTGCGGCCCTGCAAGATGCTTCTAGGGCATCAAAGCCACACTGCAAAGTATGCTTACTAGCTTGCAGAATGCATAAGCTCTTGCAAATCTTTATTTTCTGCACAATCTGGAAATATTACAATTTTTTGTTTAATGAGTTCCATAATATGCTGCTGGTACTTCAGCATGTGAAACTGGCAATTCAATGCCCTGACAGCAAGAGTTGCAGAGGTATATACCTACTTACCCCATCTGTCTACAGCTCTGGAATCCCTGTCCGAAGGGGTAGGATTTTTGGCTGTAGTAGCCTTAATACCTTTAGGTCCCTGGGAAATGATCTCTGGATCAGCAGTAGGATTCTTGAAAAGAAACTTGTCGGAATCCGGTACTCGTAATACCTGTCAGGTTTCCTAGGGGCCGGAGGTAAGGTGTCTGGAGTAAGACTGGATTCCATGAAAACATCATCCAGGACAGGGGGAATAGCTAAAGGCCTGTGCTGAGATAGCTCTAAAAATTCTCCAAGTCTCTTTTTGGACTGAGGATAGTCTTGGCATTCCAAATGGAAATATTCTCTTAAAGTATGCAAGGTTTCACCAAAAGATAAATCCTCTGGAGGGAAGGCAGAGGGAATGGATAGTCCTCTGCATCTGAATCCTCATAGGCTGATAAGGGCATGTCCTGATAAATCAGAAAGGTCAGAGTCAGTGGACTCCTGGTCTGTAAAATCTAAAGATGACTGAATTCTTTGTCTCTTAGCAGGGGAAGGCTGGCTTTCCATAATTAGCATTATAAGGTCTTCAGCCATTCTAAGCATTTGTTTTTGTGGCATGGGGGCCTAAGCATGCGCTATGGTAATCGGTTTTCTAGTCGTAGTGCGTACTCTGGGCCTAAGAAACTCTGTAGTTTTGGCTAAAAAAGAAGTTGTCTGCTTGATTCGAACATCGGTAAGTCAGAAAACACCCTCAGAAGCCGGTGCCTGCACAGCGGCTCCGGACCCATCCAAGGTAGACACATCCGCAGGTTCCATCGTTGAAGAAGCATCTTGCGGCATACCAGACTCCAAATGGGTCTCAGCAGAGGCCTGCAAATCCATAGAAGCGGGCATCAGGGGCTGTAAAGGCGCCTCACTGATTACTGGCGACTAGCTTAACGGAAGTGCAGTTGGCAGTTTTGGACCCATGCGGTCTGTCTCTGTCTTTATCTTTACGTTTTTTCAGAAGATCGGTAGTCGGATGGCTTAACGAAGCAATTTCGGAATACAGAGATAGAGTGTGAAAGAATTTAGCAACAAAAGTAGCCTGAAGACGAACGGTTCGGGCGTTAAACAAGGCACAAAACCAACAGCGAGGGACGCCGTGGTCTGGACCTAAACAGGTGATGCAGTAAGAATTAAAATCTCTGTGAGGTATTTGCTTTCCACAGGCAAGACAATTGTTAACTTTTTCTGACATCGGTTAGAGCAAGAAAAAAGGATCCCCAACTGGGTACTTAGCTTTAGAAAACTTCAGGATTATCAACTCAAAAAACGAAAATTTCAGGTAGCGGGTGGATGGGCACTTGCGAACTGCTTCTGCTTTGGGCTCCTCCTTGGCAAGAAAGACATGTAATGGCGTCGGCTGCCTGTTTTTATACCCCTGACGACCTGACGTCATGGAAGAAGAGACAGCATCCGACGCAGAAATACTAAGACTTTGGTATTCGGGCCGACTGAGGGCTACCTGCAGGCAGATAACCCAAGTGTGATGACTGCAACAGTGAAACACTAAGAACATCTGCCCAAATCAGGACTGGCTCTGCAGAAGGAAAGACAGGTGGCAGACTTATCAACTAGGTGAACGGATACTGTTTATAAAAAGGTCTTATGCTTTGTTGTAACATCCTTCCAGAGATGGATGCACGTCTGGGACACAGATCAACGGTAAAAGACACCCAGTAACTTTGAATCTGCCCTTAAACATTGCATTCTGTTCCTCTTAACAGTAATAGAAATGTTCTCACTTCAGAATGAGTGTGTGGGGGAAGGTCTCTCAATTCCTTTAGAACAACAAAAGAATCCCTTTACAAAAGCTTGCTATTTAACTACTTTCTTTTGCTGGAAGTAGCTAACAGCTACTTATAACGGGTCTACCAATGCCTAATTTTCAAAATATAGTGAAAACTCATTTGACTGAGTCATTATACTGAAAGCTTACAATGCTGAATTTCAAAATACTGAATTTTAAGCCACAGAAATGAACACTTACAACACCAACAACTCTTTCCAAAACTAAACTACTTACTTACCCTCTTAACAGAAACCAGAAGATATAAAACCAAACTAGGTGGGGGGGGGGGGGCTGCCCCAACTATATATACTAACTCCAGGACTGCACTACAGTGGGGGAAAAGGGCATGTAGAGAGACATACCCACATTTAGAAATACTACAACATTAATTTCTATTATACTTATCGGTATTCTGACAGTCGGCACTTTAAGCTACATTAATGTTTTTTTTTTATCACAGCACGTCACAGGTGAAGTGGAAACACACATCACGTCTATGGCTTAAAATTCAGTACTTTGAAATTCACCATTGTAAGCTTTCAGTATAATGAGAATCAGTCAAATGAGTTTTCAGTATTTTGAAAATTAGGTATTGTGGTCTCAGTCAAATTAAATTCAGTATTTTGAGATTTCAATCATGTGAAGTAGACCTATTTATAACATAGAACAAGCTCTGACACACATAAATGAGGCTCACTCAAGGAAATATAGAAGTTCTGTTACAAAACGTTCTGTCCTAATGACATGAGAAAACACCACCACTTCCTAATGTCTAGAATGACTCACATAAACAGGACCTAAAATTAATTCTGGGAAGAAAGAATGAACGCAAAAAAACAAGATCACATTACCATGGCAGGCCCCATCAACCACCACTTTGTAGGAAATATGTTATAATTATAAAAGAAGTACCTGGAATGATGTTGAGCCATTAAAATAGCTAAGAAATCAGAGAAACAATGGCACAAAAAGTACAGTTGTGTACCTACCATAAAATGTAGATGTTCGAGTGTATTCACTGTTGCAGTCATTACACCTGGGTTATCCTGCTGGCAGGCTACCCGCAGTCGGCCTGAATTCCAAAG
Organism: Protopterus annectens; assembly: GCF_019279795.1. Classification (NCBI taxonomy): domain Eukaryota; kingdom Metazoa; phylum Chordata; order Ceratodontiformes; family Protopteridae; genus Protopterus; species Protopterus annectens. Next base: position 1,229,598,090 of record NC_056735.1, read on the forward strand.
TCCTGGTCTGGCGTCGGGTGCTGTCGTCTCTTCCCTGACGTCAGTGCGCCAGGGGTAGAAAAGATGCAGCTGACGCCATTTTCTTCAGTTTTTCTTGCCCCAGATGTCAGGTGCCCCCAAGAAGGTAGGCAATACAGATTGCTTATAAAGACATACAGTAAAATAAAAACAATACCTTCATCTACAAGCAAATACACCACATAGGTTGTATAGGATAGAGAAGAATAGGTAAGTCCCAGCAAAGAAAGGGGGATGGAGGGTGGGTAACCTGGACTGCAACAGTGAATACACTCGAACATCTACATTTATGGTAGGTACACAACTGTACTATGTTCATCGTGTTTCACTGTTGCAGTCATTACACTTGGGTTGAATGCCAAAGCTGAGGTAGGGCGGCTGTGTCTAAATAGGATTAGGAGTGGCTATGAGGCCCTGCAGAACTGCAGTGGCAAAGCCTGCTCTGGACTAAAGAGTAAAGAGGTAAGTGATGATGCTTGGTAAAGGTGTGCACTGAACTCCAAGTTGCAGCCTCCAAAATTTCCTTGGTTGGTACTCCTCTGAGAAAGGCTGCTGAAGTGGCTGCTGCCCTGGTAGAATGTGGCCTAATATTCTTAGGCACTGACTTGCCATGCTGTGCATAGCAGAAACGAATGCAGTGTCCTATCCATTTTGAAATAGTCTGCTTTGAGATAGCCTTTCCTTGTGATCCTACAGCATATGCTACAAACAGTTGCTCAGTCTTTCTGAAAGCTTTTGTTTTGTCCAAGTAGAAGCGTAGCTGCTTATGTATGTCCAAAGAGTGCAAACATCTCTCCCCTTTATTCTGGGGATTTGGATAAAATATTGGCAAATGAATGGTTTGGTTAAGAGCCACACTGGATACTACCTTTGGCATAAATGTTGGGTTTGTCCTTAGAGAAACCCTGTCCGGATGAAAAATGATAAAAGGTTCCACTGCCATTAATGCCTGTAACTCTGAGACTCTTCTTGCTGAAGTTATTGCTAGGAGCAGAGCAGTTTTCCATGATAAGAATTTTATATCAGCTGTATTGGCTGGCTCAAAAGGAGGCAGTGTGAGCTTTTCCAAGACAAAGTTGAGGTCCCATGTAGGTATCGGTGCTCTCCTTGGGGGGTCTTATGTTTTTTGACCCTCTGAGGTACTGTCTTAGCAGTGGATGTGAGAAAATAGGAGGTTCCGTATTGTAATGAGCTGAAATGGCACAGGCATGGATCTTAATTGATGAGAAGGATAGGCCTTTGTCCAGCATCTCAATTAGGTATTGTAAAATCTGAGGAATATTTGGAACAAGTGGTTCAAGTCCTTCTGCCTGGTTCCAAGCACAGAATCTCTTCCATTGTTCTGCATAAGATTTCCTGGTGCTGGGCCTCTTGGCTTCCAAAATGACATCCATAACAGCTTTAGAGAGAGGTGTATTCTGAGTGGCTGTATTATTTGCCATGCAGCCAGACTTAAGGTTCTGAGTTGGCTGTGCAGGATTTGATTGTTTTGTTGAGTCAGATGATGAGGAATTTGAGGTAAAGTCCAGGCTGGGCCTTGAGACAAGCTCTTTAGGATTGGGTACCAGTGCTGGCGTGGCCAGTCTGGGGCAATCGGAATCATTTTTGACTTCTCTTGTCTGACTTTTAGGAGTACCTTGGGAAAGAGAGGCAGTGGAGGAAAGGCATAAAATGTTAGGGTTTTCCAGCTAAATAATAGAGCATCCACTTTCCATGCTTATGAGTGATAAGTCCTTGTGCAGAATCTCTGTAATTGGCAGTTGTGAGGGGAGGCAAAAAGATCTATGTCTGGGCATCCCCATTTCCTTGTTATCATGCTGAAGACCTGTGGATCTAGTTTCCACTCGTGAGGGTTCATGAGGTTTCTGCTTAGATCGTCTGCCAGAGTATTTTTCTTTCCTGGCAGGAATTGTGCCTGCAGATGTACTTGGTAGGTCAGTGCTGTGTTCCACAAAGTCATGGCTTGCCTGCAGAGGGGGTAGGAATGCATGTCCCCTTGCTTGTTTATGTACCACATAACTGTAATATTGTCCGTCTTTAAGAATAGTTGTCTTGGCTGTAGTATATCATTGAATGCTGTCAGGGCATTCTGTACAGCTAGCATCTCTTTTTGATTGATATGAAGATGCATTTGGTCCGCGGGCCACATGCCCTGAATACATTTTCCTGCCATGTGTGCCCCCCAGGCATAATCCGATGCATCTGTTGTGTCTGCCTGGCTGTGGGTAAAGTGAAAGCCTGTCCCTTGTTGTGGTGACAGGCCAGTGCCCACCATCGAAACTCCTGTTGCAGGCAGGGAATAAGAATTATTATTGTTTCCAGGCTGTGGCAATGTTGAGTCCAAACACTTTTTAGATACCATTGTAGCTTTCTCATATGCAGTCTGGCATATGGAATAAGCAGGATGCAGGATGCCATGAAGCCCAAAGCCTACAGAATTTTTCTTGCAGGTAGCTGGGTCTTTGTTGCCATCATTTGAAAGTAATGAGTCAGTTGCCTTTGCTTGTCTGGCGTGAGATAAGCCATCTGGGCAGTTGTATTTAAGCTTGCACCCAGGAATATTATCTCTTGAGAGGGCACTAGTTTTGATTTCTTTTCGTTTACTGTGTACACTAGGCAAATTAGTAATCTTTTTACAAACGCCAGATGCTTTAGTAGAATGTCCTTGCTCTCTGCTTGAATAAGGCAGTCGTCCAAGTAGGGATATATCTGAATTCCTTTTTGTCTGCAAAATGTAATTACTGGTGCCAGGCATTTTGTGAAGACCTTGGGTGCAGTAGATAAGCCAAAGGGCAGTGTAGAGAATTGGTAATGCATTGAGCCAGCTATGAATCTGAGGTATCTTCTGCAAGATTGTCTGATTGGGACATGCAGGTATGCCTGTTTGAGGTCCAAAGTAACTAGCCAAGCCTTCTTGCCCAGCATGGGTAGAACTTGCTGCAGTGTCAACATTTTGAATTTTGGAACATCCAGGAAAGTATTTAGAATAGACAGGTCCAGTATTGGTCTCCAGGCTTTGTCCTTTCTGGGTACCAAGAAAAGTCTCGAGTAAAATCCTTGCCCCTGTTCCTGCTGTGGTACGTTTTGAATAGCCCTCATGTCCATAAGAGCAAAAATTTGTTTTTGTGCCTCTGCCCACTGATTTTGTGGCAGGTCTGGCATACCTTTTGACCTTGGTAGGGTGTGAAAGTGGAACCTGTAATCCTGAGAAACAATATTCTGTACCCATTTGTCCTGGGTGATCACATGTGCCAATTTTGTGAGAAAAGTGCTAGTTTTTCCCCCTAAGGGTGCTGCCAAAAAGTAAGTGCTTGGCATTTGTAGAGGAAAGTCATTGGGACTGTTTCCTATAAGGTTGTGATTTGTTTTTGCCGCCTTTGGGGGCTGAAGCACCCCATTGTTTAGGTCTGTATGAGCCTTGGGGCTGAGATCTGCCTCTTGGGTGTCTGTATCTGCCTCTTTGTGGCCTGTCTGACACTGGAAAGGACCAATTTTTAGAAGGCCAGTTCCTGCTAAATCTAGGTGGCTGAACCTGTAAGAAATCCTTTGCTGTCTGCATTGATTCCACTTTATCCTCCATTTTCTTTAACACCTCTTCTGCCTCAACACCAAACAAAGTACCATGCTGTAAAGGAGCATCCAATAATTTTGCTTTAACATGATCAGGTAAATTCTGTTCTTTTAACCAAGCATGCTTTCAAATGACAGAACCTGTAACTGCGGCTCTGCAAGATGCCTCTAATGAATCAAAACCACATTGCAAAGTATGCTTTCCCACTTGTTCAGCTGCATGCAATAAATCCTGCATTTCCTTGTTCTCAGGACATTCAGAGCTTGTAAACATTTTCTGTTTTAGCAAAGACATTAGGTATTGTTGATATTTAAGCATGTGAAACTGGTCGTTTAAAGCCCTTACAGCTAAAGTTGCAGAGGTGTAAACTTTTTTCCCCATCTGTCCAGTGCTCTAGAATCCCTATCAGAGGGAACAGGGTTTTTTTTGCAGTGGAAGCCTTGACCCCTTTGGGACCCTGAGAAATAGTTTCTGGATCAGCAGCAGGGTTTTTATAAAGAAATTTATGAGAATCTGGAACCCTGTAGTACCTATCTGGCTTAACTGGTGCAGGGGGTAATGAATCAGGAGTCAAACTGGATTCAGAAAAAAAATCATCAACAATATCTAGTACAGGGGGGATAGCAAGAGGCCTGTGCTGAGGCAATAAAAGAAAGTCTCTGAGCCTTTTCTTGGATTCTGAATAATCCTGGCTCTCCCAGTGGAAATGTTCCCTCATGGTGTGCAGGGTTTCCCCAAAAGAGTAGTCCTCAGGAGGAGAGGCTGAAGGGATAGATTCTTCAGCGTCAGAGTCCTCATAGGGAGGAAGAGAATATCCCTGTTCTGAAGAGGAATCAGAAGAAATAGAAACCTGGTCAGAGGAGTCGTAGTCAGTGTCTTGCCTAGGCCTTTTATCAGGAGGGGGATGGGAGCCCCTGAACAAAGTAATTAGGTCCTCAGCCATTTTGAGCATCTGTTTCTTTGGCATAGATGACTGTCCAGGAGAATGCTGTACTTGTTTCTTTGTCTTTAAAGGTGTTTTAGACTTTGCCTTGGCTGCTGAAGAGGTCTTGATAGTAAGCTGTGTAGGTCTGAAAAAGTACAGTTTTGTACCTACCATAAATGTAGATGTCCGAACTGGATAGCATCTGCAGTCATAACAAGTGGGTTGTCCTGTCGTCAGGCAGCCCTGCAGTCGGCCGGATTCCAAAGTCCGGGTCCGGCTTCGGCTGATGTCACACTCCACCCGACGTCATCTCTGTTGGTCTTCGGGTATAAAAGCATCAGCCGACGCCATTTTCCTCAGTGTTTCTTGCCCCAGATGCCAGTAGCCCTCTTGCAGGCTAAAATTTGGATAGATGCCAATGTTTCCAAATAGATAGAGGTAAACACAACAATAAGCATATATGTACATATATACAAACAAATACACCATAAAAGACCCCCCCCCAACAGCTAGCTATTAGGAGGGTAAACACCCTAGGAGTACCACAGAGGGAAGGAGGGAGGGTAATCCTGACTGCAGATGCTATCCAGTTCGACATCTACATTTATGGCAGGTACAAAACTGTACTATGTCCTTCATGGATGCATCTGCAGTCATAACAAGTGGGTAGAATACCATAGCCAACTAGCAGAGGAGGATAAAAGTAGATTATGGTGTGTTTAGGATCCCTTGCAGTACAGCAGTGGCAAACCCTGCTCGGGATCTGGAATATAGAGGCAAATTATAATGCTTGGCAAATGTATGCACGGAGGTCCAAGTAGCCGCCTCAATAATGTCTTTGGTTGCCACTCCTCGTAAGAAGGCTGTGGTAGAGGCTGTTGCCCTTGTAGAATGAGGTCTTATGTTCTGTGGAATTGGTTTTCCATGGAAGGAGTAACAGTATCGTATGCAATTTCCTATCCATTTGGAGATTGTCTGTTTGGAAATAGCTTTTCCTTCCCTTCCTGTTGCATAGGCTACAAAAAGTTGGTCAGTCTTTATGCTATTTTTTGTTCTGTCCAAGTAGTAGCGTAGCTGTCTATGTACATCCAAGGTATGCAGTATTCTTTCCCCTCTGTTTTGTGGGTTGGGAAAGAAGGTAGGTAGGTGGATTGCCTGGTTTAAAGATACTCTGGATACCACCTTGGGCATAAATGTAGGATTAGTCCTCATGGACACTCTATCTTGGTGGAAGATTAGGAAGGGTTGCACTGCCATTAAGGCCTGTAGTTCTGAAACCCTCCTTGCTGAAGTAATTGCCAGTAGGAAAGCAGTTTTCCATGACAGGTGTTGTAGGTCTGCTGTTGCTGCTGGTTCAAAGGGTGATAGTGTCAACTTTTCTAGCACAAAGTTTAAATCCCAAGCTGGTAATGGTGGTTTCCTTGGAGGTTTTACATTCTTGATTCCTCTGAGGAACTGCCTGAGCAAAGGGTGCGAAAAACAGGTGGATCAAAGCTGTATTCTGCTGAAATAGCTGATGCATGTATCTTGATGGAGGAGTAGGACAGGCCTGAATGAAGAAGTTCGCCAGATACTCCAGAATGTTAGGCATATCTATGTTTGACACATCTTTTCCTCTTTCGGTACTCCAAATGACAAACCTTTTCCATTTTCCAGCATAGTTCCTTCTTGTTGAAGGTCTGCGTGCTTCAAGAATAATGTCTTTAACTCTTTGAGAAAGTTCTGGATTAGCTGCTGCTATGTGATGTTCCATGCAGTCAGTTGCAGCGTTTTAGGTTTGGATGTATGATGCTGTAGTTGTTCTGAGTTAACATCAAAGGCATCAGGGTATTGGCCACATATTGTTCGAGACATGCTCTTCAGTAGTGGGTACCAGTGTTGTCTTGGCCAGTTTGGGGCTATCAGGATTATCCTTGGACGTTCTTCCTTGATTTTTAGTAGTACCTTGTGTATCAAAGGAAGAGGTGGGAATGCATATGCTGTTAGGCCTTTCCAGTTGAAGGAGAGTGAGTCCACTTTCCATGCTAGTGGGTGGAATGTCCTTGTGCAGAATTTTTGAGCTGGTGATTGAGAGGTGATGCGAATAGGTCTATCTGTGGCATTCCCCATTTCTTTGAGATGGTCTTGAAGATGTCCGGTGCAGCTTCCATTCGTGGGCATCCGGTGGTTCTGCTTAATATGTCTGCTAGAGTATTGTCTTTCCCGGTACAAATATTGCCTGTAACTGAATGTTGTAGCTGAGTGCCAGGGTCCACAGCTCCAAGGTCATTCTGCATAGGGGGTATGAATGAGTGCCTCCCTGTTTGTTGATGTACCACATGACTGTGGTGTTGTCTGTCCTTATCATCAACTGGCCCTCTTTGAGGAATGGTTTGAACTTTTGGATTGCCAGTTTTACTGCCAGCATTTCTTTTAGATTGATATGCAGGTGAAGTTGATCCTGTGTCCACAATCCTTGCACGCATTTGTCCAGCATGTGGGTCCCCCATCCTAGGTCTGAAGCGTCTGTTGTGATGGTCTGGCTTGGTTGACATCTGCGAAAGGGTAGGCCTGGGTTTGACTGGCATGCCTGAGCCCACCATAGGAACTCCTGTTTTAAGCATGGAATTAGTGGGATTTCTGTTTCTAGACTGTGTCTGTGTTGGGACCATAAATTCTTTAGGTACCACTGTAGTTTCCTCATATGTAGTCTGGCAAATGGGACCAAGATTATGCATGATGCCATGAAGCCCAAGGCCTGCAGAAATTTTCTTGCTGTTAACTTGTTCAGTTTTGTTAGTGCCAAGAAGTAAAGAGGAAGTTCTTTTGTTTTTCTGTAGTCAGGAATGCCATTTGTTGTACTGTGTCCAATTCAGCCCAAGAATGTCCTTGTTTGGGATGGTATCAGCCTTGACTTTTGTAAATTGACTGTGTATCCCAGTCCTTGTAGCAAGTAAATGACCCTTTGTAAATCTGTTGTCAGCTTGCTTTTGTTGTCCCCTTGTAGCAGGCAGTCGTCCAGGTATGGGTAAATTTGAATTCCCTGTAGTCTGCAATGGGCGATTACTGATGCCAGGCATTTTGTGAATACTCTGGGCAGTAGATAAGCCAAAGGGCAATGCTGAGAATTGATAGTGCTCTGATCCTGCAAGAAATCTGAGGTATCTTCTGCAGATTGGTCGAATGGGGACGTGCAGGTATGCCTCCTTGAGATCTAGAGTTACCAGCCAAGACTCCTTGCCCAGCATGGGAAGAAGTTGCTGTAGGGTCAGCATTTTGAATTTTGGGACAATGATGTATGTATTTAAGGTGGACAGGTCGAGAATTGGTCTCCAACTTTTTCCTTTCTTGGAACTAGGAATAGTCTGGAATAGAACCCCTTTCCTTGTTCTGCTGTTGGCACTCTTTCCACAGCTCTCATGTTTGCTAACTCCATTATCTGGTAGAGCCTCTGTTTTTGATTTGGAGGTAGATTTGGCATTCCTCTTTGACTGGTAAAGTGTGGAAGTGAAACCGGTAACCTTGATCTATGGTTTGTAAAATCCACTTGTCTTTTGTTATTTAGTGCCAGTTTTTTGAAAATAAGGTTAACTTTCCGCCTAGAGGAGCTGCTATTTGTTCCCTGGTAGGCGGAGTTAGGATTAAGTCACTGTGGTTGTGCTGATGTAGTGGCAGTGGCTGTGTCTGTGCCTCTGTTGTTACCTTGCCACTGTCATCCTCTGTAGGCACCTCCTCTGGGTTGGTTTCTGCCTCTGGAACGTCTATTCCTGCCCCTTTGAAATTTTGTGGAGTCAGGAAAGGACCAATTTTTGGCAGGCCAGTTCCTGCTAAACTTTGGTGGTTGAACCTGCAAGAAATCTTTAACAGTTTGAACAGATTTTGCCTTTTCTTCCATTTTCTTCATAACCTGCAGGGCAGGTGTACCAAACAAACTTGTCTTGTCCATAGGAGCATCTAGCAACTTAGCTTTAACATGATCCGGTAAAGCTTGTTCCTTTAGCCATGCATGCCTTCTTATCACTGTGCCTGTCATGGCTGATCTAAATGAAGCCTCCAGTGCATCATAGCCACATTTTAAGGAATGGTTGCTAACCTGTTGTATGTTATTTACCATCTCTAATACATATTTCTTATCAAGAGATTCATCAGTGGTTAGTTTTTTAGTTAACTGATCAAGCATAAACTCTTGGTATTGTATCATGTGAAACTGACAGTTTAAAGCTCTAGCTGAGAGAGTAGCTGAAGTGTAGACCTTTTTACCCCATCTGTCTAATGACCTTGCTTCCCTTTCAGAAGGAATAGGGTTTTTAGCTGTGGTCGCGGCTACTGCCTTGGGACCCTGGGATATAGTTTCTGGGTCTGCAAGTGGGGCCTTGTAAAGGTGGTGATGAGTATCCGGCACCCTGTAAAATCTGTCTGGTTTGGCAGGGGCTGGGGGTAAAGAATCTGGAGTGGAGCAAACATCATTAAAAGCATCATCCACCACAGATAGAACAGGAGGTATAGCTAAGGGCCTGTGCTGTGGGAGGTGCAGAAAGGTTCTAAGTCTTTTTCTGGAGTCTGAAAAATCCTGTTGCTGCCATTGGAACTGTTCTCGCATGGCATGCAAGGTTTCCCCAAAGGAGAATTCTTCTGGTGGGGAAGCAGCTGGAATGGATTCTTCAGCATCAGAATCTTCAAAATTGGAGAAGGGAGCCTCTGGCTGGTCAGTTATGTCTGATTCATCAGCAAAATCATCAGAAGACACTGGCTCAGGGGGCTCTGCCCTAGGTCTCTTCTCTGGGGGCTGAGAGGCCCTGTCTGGGTGAGATTGAGATCCTCTAATTAAAGAAATTAAATCTTCTGCCAAAGAAAGCATTTGAGAACTAGAAGAGGGCCTGGATGTGGGGGTTTAACAGGCACTGATTTAGTAGTCTTGGCTGCTTTAGCCCTGGCGAAGGCCTTAATGGACATGGCTGCTGGAGGCCTAGCAGCACCACGTGCTGGGGTAGAGACATCCAAGGGGATGGTATCTGATAAGTCAACCACCGTAGTGGGTAAAATTTCTGAGGTCGATTCAAGAGTTGTAGCAGGGGCCTCAGTAGTAAGAATAGGTTCAGCTGTGCTTTGATCAGTTTTCTCGGTTTCGGCCGAAACCGAGACACTCATGTTTACTTTACCGTGGTTTCGCGAAACCGCGGACCGCGAGTGTCGGTCTTTATCTTTGCGTTTTTTGGAAGATTGGGTAGTCGGAGGATCCGACGGCATAATGTACGCAAAATCAGTACCGAAAAACTGTTCTGCAAACTCCGACCGACGCCTAAGCGTTCGTCGGTTGAAAGAAGCACAGGCCGAACAGGCTGCTACGTCGTGGGCTGGGCCTAAACAAGGCAGACAGTAAGAGTGGAAATCTTTATGAGGTATTTGTTTCCCACAGGTTAAACAATTGTTAACTTTTTCTGACATCGGCTGAGGCAAGAAAGAGTCCCCAACGGGGTACTTAGCTTTAGAAGTCTTCGAAGTAGTATTCGGTAGAAGTAATCTCTGGATCCGACCGACCGGCACTTGCGAACAGCTTCTGCTTCGGGCGCCACGCGGCAAGAAAGACAGAGGAAAATGGTGTCGGCTGATGCTTTTATACCCGAAGACCAACAGAGATGACGTCGGGTGGAGTGCGACATCAGCCGAAGCCGGACCCGGACTTTGGAATCCGGCCGACTGCAGGGCTGCCTGACGACAGGACAACCCACTTGTTATGACTGCAGATGCATCCATGAAGGACATCACACTCAGACGCCGATGCCTGCTCAGCATCTCCGGACCCATCTAAGGGAATTGTTTCCGTAGGCCCAATACCTTGAGTTTCCAGAGGCCTAGTTGTCTCCGCGTGGGAGTCGGAGGCGGCCTGTGGCTCTGAGGTAGCGGGTGTCACGGGCTGCGAAAGCGGCTCACTGAAAACCGACAAACCGGCGGCTGGCCTAGAAGAGGCTTCGTCGTCGGTTTTGGACCTCGGATGCCTGTCTTTTTCTTTGTCCTTGCGTTTTTTATGGACTCCGGTCATCGGTTGTTCTGACGGCATTATATAGTTAAACCTTCGGCCAAAGTAATGAAAAGCAAAATCGAACCGACGCTTGATAGTTCGTTGGTTGAATCTAGCACAAAACCGTCAACTAGCAACGTCGTGGTCAGGGCCTAGGCAAGGAATACAGTAAGAATGAAAATCCTTATGAAGTATTTGCTTCCCACAACAAACAGAATTGTTAACTTTTACTGACATCGGACTGGAGCAAGAAAAAGTTTCCCCAACGGGGTACTTAGCTTTATTTAAGACTTCGGATCTGAAATTCAAATTCGAAAATCTCAGGAGTCGGCCGACCGGCACTTGCGAACTGCTTTTGCTTCGGGCAAGAAAGACTGAAGAAAATGTCGTCGGCTGCATCTTTTATACCCCTGGCGCACTGACGTCAGGGAAGAGGCGACAGCAACTGACGCCGGACCAGGACTTTGGAATTCAGGCCGACTGCGGGTAGCCTGCTAGCAGGATAACCCAAGTGTAATGACTGCAACAGTGAAACACGATGAACATCATGTTTTTTTAGTTCTAAGGGGGAGTTTTCCTTTAATGTACTTTTAAATAGAGTGCTCATTTTTCCTGTCAGTTTACAAGTGGTGTAAAGTAATTGAAAACATTTTTTTTCTGTGGAGAAACTGCATCTGTTTTACTTTTGTGGGGTTTGCAAAGTGTTTTAAAGTGCTTTTTATATTGTTTTGGTGTCAAAAAGGTAACTTTTATAGACTGGCAGTGATTACTGGCATTTGCTGTTTTTCTCCCCCGGGAAGAGCCAGCATTAAAGACTTGACCATGAAATACACTAACTGGTTCCCTGGTTGACCCAAGAAAAAATTAAGCACACAGCCTTTGCCACCATAGAAGGCTAGCAAATAGCCTTAGCCACATATGGGTGACTCTGCTGTGGCCATTTTTTTGTACCTCTGACCACTTATCTTTTATCCTGGATCCCACTAGTGTACCACCTTGAGCCACTATGGACCAGAGGCGATATCCACATCCTTTGCAGCTGTTGGGGTCTCCTCAGTGGGCAAGGAGAGCCACTCTTGTCAATCCTGGGAGAGACAACAGGGAAGGTTTCGCAGAATGCTGTACCCATCCCTGGGAAACTACTGTTGCCATTAGTAATGTGGTTACACAGTTCACTACTCACCGACTACAGTATGTATGCATGGCTCTGTTGATACTTCTTCTAGGGGTATGGCCACTGGTACTGTTTTGAGGTTTGCATGGCTGCATTCTCAGAACCTCCCAGATGATGTTAAAAATGAGATTTTAAATTCACCCTTGGATAGAGACTTATTTGGCTCCTCGGTTGCAGAGGCCATCAAAATGTCTGATGAATTGGCAAGCTAATCAATTGAATCTCAGATTTTTCACCCACCCTATTCCAAATTTTCCAAGGGATTTCCGATATCCTCCTCCAATTTGGGCAAAAAGCAGAACAAACAGTCTCAACAAAATACAGTTAAACAGATGTTCAAGAAGAAATATCAACAGGGTTCCAAAAAGAAGCCACAAACCTCCCAGAATCGATAGTCCAAAAAGTCTGAATGACTACTCAAGAGACCTTGTGACTCCCTCCCAGCCCAGCCCCCTTTGTCTTCCAGAAAGTCTGAATCTCTACTTTTCGCTTTGACAACAGAAAGGTTCAGACAAACAGGATATGAAAATCATTCCTCAATGTTACAGACGACAGTGGGAGGAAATTCCTCCTTTCCATGTAGCCATTCCTCATCCTCCAGATCATACTCTTGTTTCCACTAGTTTTTTATCACATGCTATTCCATGGAGTGATACAATCAGTTCCTCCTTCCCAGGTGGGGAAGGTTTTTAATCAAGAATGCTCCTAGTACCAAAGAAAGAAAATGCTTGGAGACCAGTTCTGGGCCTTTCATTCCTAAATCTGGTAGTGATAATGCCCAAATTTAAAATGATGTCACTTCACGATCTGTTACCTCTTCTCCCTCTTTCAATTTTCCTGGTACCAATTGACTTAAAAGATGCCTGTCATATTCCTATTCATCCAGGCTTCAGACATTTCTTAAGGTTTTGTCTGTTTTGATCAAATTACTGGTTCTCTGCCTTACCCTTTGAACTATCCACTGCACCAACAGTGGTCACAAATTGTCTAGCTCAAGACATAGCTCATTACAAGCTACAGGCTATCCAAATTTTTCCACATTCAGGTGACCAACTTATATTTGTTGAGTCTTTTTCAAAGATGGGTAACAGATCTCTTATACAAGCTGAGATTCTAAGAGAACACTCAAAAGTTTGTCATGACTCCTTCACACAAGACTGTGCTCCTGGATGTCAACTAGACACCTCAGTTCAAAAAGTTTTTTTTTTCCTGTGGAAAAAAACAATCTATATCTACATCTACTTCTAAAATTTTCTACTCAGACTTCAGACACTGAGAGGTAATACCTCATCAACTGTGTTACTAAGAGTACTTTGTTTTCATAAAAAGAAAATTTACTGAGAGAAATAAGTAAAGAAGAAGTTTTCTCCCCAAAGGGAACTTGCCTGCCCAACAATAGAACAGTGCTGGTCAACTGTCAAGCCTTGAAAACCCTCAGAGGAGTGGCAGGAAAGCAACAAAGGGCTTAGTGCCGAAATCTGGCTTTTAGTCAATTCAACTCAAATTGGCTAATGGTTTGGGCATGTGGAAAGCGCCCTGAAGCTTTGGAAGCTGCCCAATTGCTGTATTGCCAATGTAGGATATAACCTACCATATAGCATAGGTTACTGCAACAGTGATCATAATGATGGATATTATCTGTTACTTATTTTGGAACTCTGTCATCCCACTTAGCTTTACAAACTATCCCATCACCCTTCATGATGCATGTAAATGTCTAATGAAAAGGATACCTCATGACATCACCTTTAACAGTCAGCATGGTTAGGAGAGCCCCATTATGCAAGGTCAAAGACAAGCATTACGTAAGCAGTAGACGTAGTTATACAAATACATGCACATTTGCCTTAGGGAGCTATAAACAGATTTCCACTGTCTAGCTACTGATGTGCACCATCAGCAGGCAAAGTTCTGCAGACATTGTTAAAAACAATATCCACCCTCTTTAAATCACTTTGACAGATTTTAAAGGAAGGCACCCTAGACATTGTAAAAACACTCCCATTCTCACTAGAAATATGAAAAGCAGTACACAATGTTATACCATTGCTGTTTAAATTGAATCACAAGTAAATAAACACACTACTGACTACATTCAGAGTTAGAAAAGTCTCAGATGTGATAATTATGAAAAATACCAAATTTCAAAATACATTCCTTTAAAGTAATGTGCAAAAATGCCATTCAGTTGATGCTGTTACTCACCGTTTGTAAGGATCATAGGTAGGGCTGTCTCTTCTTGCATAACTAAAAAAATAAATAATTTTTTAAATTAACAGCACTCAGGATATAATAAACATATTATTGAAACAAAAACAATGTAATATAAGATGAGAGAATGAATTACAAAAACAAAAAAAAAATCATAAATATCAATAAAAAATACACAAATGTGGAAATAACACTCCTGCATAAGAGTCAATACAATGACAGACTATGAATCAACAATCTAGTTACCTACTCAACGTCAGTTAATGGGCAAGGTACACATTTCTGATTCCAGGAGCAAGAGGAATGCTTCCATCTGTCTACAGTACATTTTACATGGTTTAACTTATTACTCATACAGGAAGCAAACCCAAATCTGTTGGCATACTTACAACTGTTACCAAGGTTTACATTACCAGGTTAACATACACAGCTTATTCACACATGTACAATTCTAAGTAGTATAACAAGTCACTGTGGGCACAGTGGTAGCTCAGTGGTAAACAGCTATCTTAACTCCAGTCCAGTTTCAATCCAGATCTCTGATCACTGTCTGAGTGAACTTTGCATATTCTCACTTCATCTGCACAAGTTTTCTTTGGGCACTCCATTTCCCTTCCACCTCTCAAAGACATGCAGTATGACTAACCACAAGTCTGTCTGCATATACTGTATTTACCCTTCCCTTTGTGAAACAAACCGCTTATTGTTTATTTTTTATTTTATTAGCAAATAGTTGATTTGCTGATAAAAGTTGACTGCCTTTTTGATACTTGATAATTCTGGTCCCTATGCAAGCCCTTCTGGCCTGAATTAACTGGGGTCTGCAGGGAGAACAGTAGGTCTAGATTAAGAAGCATCTGATCCCTCAATCACTGTTAACTCTTGTGAACAACTTGTACGAATCCAAGCTGAAACAATGTAATAATGACAAAAATTTACAGTAGGAGATCAACCGGTTGGCTAAAATGTTTTTAAGAGGAGGCTATAATCCTGAAATTATTAGAGAGGCAGAGAGCAGGGGTATCAAAAAGAATAGTAAAGAGCTGGTAACCATCTCTGCCTTTGCTTAGTTTAAAAGTTAATCATTTACAGAAAAAGTAAGTTCAATGTGACAACAAGTAACAGACATTTTTGTCCCTGAAGGGAACTTGTATGTGCAGCAATAGAAAAGAGTTAGCTAACTGTCGAATCTACGAAAACCCACAGAGGAACTCTCTCTTAGGTTCATAGGTAGATACTAGACTATCTGCCCTAGGGCATTTATATGCCTAGCCAGAGTGTATTTGGCTTCCGCCTCCCTAGGAAAGCCCTACAGGGCATGGTGCTCAGACTTAACATTTTTTACTCTTGGTTTGAGATGACTAATGGTTTGGGTGCACTGTCCTGAAGCTTTGGAAGTTGCCCGGCTGTTGCATCTTTAGTAGGATATAACCCACAGAACTTAGCTCTTATGCGGCAGTGATCATAATGATGAACATCATGTACACCTGTGATAAGAGGGATCCCTTTGCAGTATTCCAACTTTGTTATCCTATGGAGAAGAAATGAGGCCAAGAAGAGCACCTTCTCTGAGGGAAGGAATGTCCTCTGCTTCACAAGTGTCCAGAACAGCTCCCTAGACCAGGGCTTGCTGGTGGGTAAACTGTGGATTTTATCAAGTTCAGAGAGCATCCCAAAGATATAGGTATGTTATTAATGCTTATATTTTATACACAGCTAGATTAAAGTACTGCAACAGTTTCATGTATGTATTTCACATATTAGCTAAGTAGTACAGTACAATATTAGAAGTTAGCAAACAAATGGCAAATGCTTCTTGTAATTATTTAGCCTTGACAGAAAGTTAGGTATTCTTAAAAGATAAGTCTGCTGAAACTAACACATTAACCTGTCAAAAGCAAAGCACTCCGGTATGCATAACTTTTTATCTGGTTACTCCTTACAGTCTTGGAAGTGTGTTTGTGTGTAATCAAAAGCTGAGAAAGCTTTGAATTTTGTATGAAATATTTTCTATTCTTTCTTTTTTTTTTTTTTTTTATTTAAGACATAAAAGAAACTGCATCTGAATATACAGTTGAATCTTTCTATATGTTGTAAGATTCCAGTTTCGATACTTCATAAAATAATGTGTTTGCATCCAGAATCTTTGACAGTCTTTGGGATTAACATCTGCATTACATTGTTGATTAACCTTTACACTAGCCACAGGAAGCAGGTCAGGAAGAACTGCAGCACTGTCCCTCTGTTGTACGGTTGCTGCCTGAATCAGGTAGTTGTCCAGGAACACACACACACATACTATATGATATATATATATATATATATATATATATATATATATATATATATATATATACACACACACACATACAGTGGATATAAAAAGTTTACACACCCCTGTTAAAATGCCAGGTTTTTGTGATATAAAACAACGAGACTACAACAAATCATCTCACAACTTTTCCCACCTTTAATGTGACCTATAAGCTGTACAATTCAATTGAAAAACAAACAAATCTAAAAAATATAAAAAATGTACAATAAGCTGGTTGCATAAGTGTGCACACCCTTAAATTAATACTTTGTTGAAGCACCTTTTGATTTAATTACAACATTCAGTCTTCTTGGGTATGTGTCTATCAACATGGCACATCGGGACTTGGCAATATCTGCCCACTCTTTCTTGCAAAAACGTTCCAAATCTGTCAGATTGCGAGGGCATCTCTTCTGCACAGCCCTCTTCAGGTCACCCCACAGATTTTCTATTGGATTCAGTTCTGGTTTCTGGCTGGGCCACTCCAAAACTTTAATTTTCTTATGGTGAAGCCATTCTTTTGTTGATTTAGATGTATGCTTGGGGTCACTGTCGTGTTGAAAGGTGAAATTCCTCTTCATTTTCAGCCTTTTAGCAGATGCCTGAAGGTTTTGGGCCAAAAGTGACTGGTATTTGGAACTGTTCTAAAGCCCCAGTTCCAGCTGGAGAAAAGCAACCCCAAAGCATGATACTGCCACCACCATGCTTCATCATGGGGTTGTGTTCTTTTGGTGATGCAAAGTATTGCTTTTGCGCCAAACGTACCTTTTGGAATTGTGGCCAAAAAGTTCAGTCTTGGTCTCATCAGACCATAACACATTTTCCCACATGCTTTTGAGAGACATGATGCACTGTTTTGCAAATTTAAGCTGGGCCTGGATGTTTTTCTGTGTAAGAAAAGGCTTCCGTCTTGCAACCCTACCCCATAGCCCAGACATATGGAGAATACGGGAGATAGTCGTCACATGTAGTACACAACCAGTACTTGCCAGAAATTCCTGCAGCTCCTTCAGTGTTGCTGTAAGTCTCCTGGCAGCCTCCCTGACCAGTTTTCATCTCTTTTCATCAATTTTGGAGGGACTGTTGTCCCATATTTTCTCCACTTTTTGATGACTGTCTTCACAGTGTCCCAAGGTATATCCAACACTGTGGAAATTTTTTGTACCCTTCCCCTGACTGATACCTTTCAACAATGAGATCCCTTTGATGCTTTGTAAGCTCTCTGTGAACCATGGCTTTTGCTGTAGCAGGCAACTGAGTAAATGTCAGGAAAATACTAATAGGACAGCTGAACGTTATTTGGGGTTAATCAGTTTCTTTAATTGATGGCAGGTGTGTACCCAAGAAGACTGAATTCTGTAATTAAATCAAAAGGTGCTTCAACAAAGTATTAGTTTAACGGTGTGCACACTTATGCAACCAGCTTATTGTATGTTTTTTATTTTTTTATATTTTTCCTCCCAACAGATTTGTTTTTCAACTGAATTGTACAGGTTATAGGTCACATTAAAGGTGGGAAAAGTTTTGAAATTATTTATTGTGGTCTCATTTTTTATATCACAAAACAAGGCATTTTAACAGGGGTGTGTAAACTTTTTATATCCACTATATGTACATATGTACACACACACAGGTCTATTTCATATGACCTAACTTTCATGTAACTGACATGCATTTGACCGAGACCATATAACTTAAAGTTCATAATACTGAAAACTCACTTGACTGAAACTCATAACGCCGACACCTTACAATGCAAGATTTCAACACACTAAATTGCAAACTATAGACATGCACACTTACACCACCAATTACTAACACTTTCCAGAACTTAAAAATTAATTATATACCCTCATCAGAAAAGTACAGTTTTGTACCTACCATAAATGTAGATGTTCGAGTGTTCACACTGCTGCAGTCATCACACTTGGGTTATCCTGCCGTCAGGCAGTCCCGCAGTCGGCCATAGTCCCAAAGTCTTGGTCCGGCATCGGTTGCTGTTGCTTCTTCCCTGACGACAGTGCGCCAGGGGTACATAAAATGCATCCGACGCCATTTTCTTCAGTTTTTCTTGCCCCAGATGTCAGGTGCCCCCAATAGGTAGGCAAAACATATTGCTAATAAAAAATATATATATAAAAATAAAACAATTCCTTCAGTTACAAGCAAATACACCACAAAGGTTGTATAGAATAGAAAGGTATATATAACTCCAGCTAGTTCAGAGGGGATGGAGGGAGGGTAACCTGGACTGCAGCAGTGTGAACACTCGAACAATCTACATTTATGGTAGGTACAAAACTGTACTATGTTCATCGTGTTACACTGCTGCAGTCATCACACTTGGGTTGAATCCCAAAGCTAAGGATGGGTGGTGGAACTAAACAGGGTTTGGTGAGGCTAGTAGGCCCTGCAAAACTGCAGTGGCAAAGCCAGCTCTGGTTTTAGAGTATAGAGGTAAGTGATAGTGCTTGGAGAAGGTGTGCACTGAACTCCAGGTTGCAGCCTCCAAAATATCCTTGGTTGGTACCCCTCTGAGAAAGGCTGTTGATGTTGTTGTAGCCCTGGTGGAATGGGGCCTGATGTTACCAGGCACAGATTTCCCATGGTGTGTGTAGCAGAAACGGATACAATGTCCTATCCATTTTGAAATGGTCTGTTTTGAGATAGCTTTTCCTTGTGATCCGGCAGCATAGGATACAAAAAGCTGGTCAGATTTTCTGAAAGCCTTAGTTTTATCCAAGTAGTAACATAATTGCCTGTGAATGTCCAAAGAGTGTAGGAGCCTTTCCCCTTTGTTCTGGGGGTTTGGATAAAAGGTGGGCAAATGAATGGTTTGGTTTAGGGCCACACTGGATACCACCTTTGGCATAAAGGAAGGGTTAGTTCGTAAAGAGACTCTGTCTTGATGAAAAATGATGAAAGGCTCCACTGCCATAAGGGCCTGTAGTTCTGAGACTCTTCGTGCTGAAGTTATTGCTAGCAGCAGGGCAGTTTTCCATGTTAGGAACTGTAGATCAGCTGTGAAAGCTGGTTCAAAGGGCGGTAGTGTAAGTTTTTCCAAAACAAAGTTGAGATCCCAAGTTGGTGTTGGTGCTCTCCGGGGCGGTCTTATGTTCTTAGCCCCTCAGAGGAACTGTCTTAGTAATGGATGTAAAAATACAGGAGGATCCGTGTTGTATTGAGCTGAAATAGCTGAGGCGTGGATCTTAATACACGAGAAGGAAAGTCCTTTGTACAACATCTCAGTTAAATATTGAAGAATCTGAGGAATATTTGGTACAAGGGGATTTTGGCCTTTAGCCTGGTTCCAGGTGCAGAATCTTTTCCATTTGTCTGAATAGACTTTCCTGGTGCTGGGCCTCCTGGCCTCCAGAATGACATCCATCACAGCTTTAGAGAGAAGTGTTGACTGGTTGTTTAGGCAATTTGCCATGCAGCCAGATTTAAAGTCTTGAGCTGGCTGTGAAGAATCTGAATGTTTTGCTGAGTGAGCAGGTGAGGAATTGTAGGTAAAATCCATGGTGGGCCTTGAGCCATGTTCCTTAGTATTGGATACCAGTGTTGGCGTGGCCAGTCTGGAGCAATGAGTATCATTTGTGGCCTCTCTAATCTGGCTTTCAGCAGCACCTTTGCCAGAAGAGGCAGTGAAGGAAAGGCATACACTGCCAATGTTTTCCAACTGAATGAGAGGGCATCCACTTTCCAAGCTAGTGTGTGGTATGTCCTTGTGCAGAATTTCTGTAGTTGGTAGTTTTGGGGGGAAGCAAACAGATCTATGTCTGGGCTCCCCCATTTTTGAGTTATCATTGCGAATACTTGTGGATCTAGTTTCCACTCGTGAGGATCTATGATGTTTCTGCTTAGATTGTCTGCCAATGTGTTCTTCTTTCCTGGCAGGAATTGTGCTTGTAGTTGAACTTGGTAGGTCAGTGCTGTGTTCCACAAGGTCATTGCTTGTCTGCATAGGGGGTAGGAGTGTGTGCCCCCTTGCTTATGTACCACATCACTGTGGTGTTGTCCGTCTTTATTAGGAGTTGTCCTGGATGTAGGAGGTCCTTGAAAGCTGTTAGGGCATTTTGTACAGCTAGCATCTCTTTTTGATTGATATGTAGATGCCTTTGGTCTGCAGACCATTTGCCCTGAATACACTGTCCTGCCATGCGGGCTCCCCACGCATAATCCAATGCATCTGTTGTTATAGTTTGCCTGGCTGTGGGTAAGGTAAAAGGCTGACCCTTGTTGAGGTGACATGCCTGAGCCACCATAGAAACTCCTGTTGAAGGCAGGGTATGAGTGGAATTATTGTTTCCAAGCTGTGGCTGTGTTGAGTCCATACGCTTTTCAGATACCATTGTAATTTCCTCATATGCAGTTTTGCAGATGGTATTAGTAGTATGCAAGATGCCATGAATCCCAAGGCCTGCAGAATTTTTCTTGCAGGGAGTTGGGTCTTTGTTGCCATCATTTTGAAGTATTGAGTCAGTTGTCCTTGCTTGTCTGGTGTGAGATAAGCCATCTGGGCCATTGTATTTAAGCTGGCACCCAGGAATATTATGTCTTGAGAGGGCACTAGTTTTGACTTCCTTTCGTTTACTGTGTACCCTAGGCAACTTAGTAGGTTTTTGACAAACGCCAGATGCTTTATAGAATGTCCTTGCTTTCTGCTTGAATAAGGCAGTCGTCCAGGTATGGATATATTTGAATCCCTCTTTGTTTGCAGTATGCAATTACTAGTGCCAGGCATTTTGTGAATAGATAAACCAAAGGGCAGTGCAGGAAATTGGTAATGGGTTGAACCTGTTATAAATCGGAGATATCTTCTGCAATTTTGTCTGATAGGGACATGGAGGTATGCCTCCTTGAGGTCCAACGTTACTAGCCAAGCCTTCTTGCTGGGCATGGGAAGAAATTGCTATAGTGTTAGCATCTTGAATTTGGGTACTTCCAGGTATGTGTTTAGAAATGAGAGGTCCAGAATGGGTCTCCAGGCTTCGTCCTTTCGGGGAACTAGAAACAGTCTTGAGTAAAATCCTTGTCCTTGCTCCTGTGCAGGAACCTGTTGAATGGCTCTCATGTCCATGAGAGCTGAAATTTTCTTCTGAGCCTCTGCCCATTGATTTGGTGGCAGGTTTGGTATTCCTTTTATCCTTGGCAAAGTGTGAAAGTGGAATCTGTACTCTTGAGATACAATATTTAGGACCCATTTGTCTTTTGTGATGATGTGCCAATTGTCTGCAAAAAGTGCTAGTTTCCCCCCCAAGGGAGCTGCCAAGAGGGTTTTGCTTGGAAGTGTGAGGGGTAGGTCATTGTGTTTGTCTTCTGGTAGTTTGAGACCTGCCTTCTACTCCTTTTTGGGTTGTGGCACCCCAATGTCGAGGCTGGTAAGAGCCTTGTGACTGGCCTCTGCCCCTTGGTCATCTGTATCTGCCCCTCTGTGGTCTGGCAGAAGCTGGAAAGAACCAGTTTTTGGTTGGCCAATTTCTGCTGAAACGAGGGTGTTGAACCTGTAAAAAATCCTTGACCGTCTGCATAGATTTTGCCTTATCCTCCCATTTTCTTTAAAACAACTTCTGCTTTTACACAAAATAAAACATCCTGCTGTAAAGGTGCATCCAATACATTTGCTTTAACATGATCAGGTAAAGTTTGTTCTTTTAACCAAGCATGCCTACGTATGACAGACCCTGTCACTGCTGCTCGACAAGAAGCTTCCAATGAATCAAATCCACATTGCAAAGTATGTTTTCCCACTTGTTCAGCTGCATGCAACAAATCTTGCATTTCCTTGTAATCAGGCTGTTCTGTATGTGTGAGCATTTTTTGTTTTAATTGAGACATCAAATATTGTTGATATTGGACATTGGATTTATGGGCGGCGCAGTGGTGCAGCGGTTAACGTTGTCGCCTCACAGCAAGAGGTTCTCCGGTTCGATTCTCGGCTGGGGTGCCTTCTGTGTGGAGTTTGCATGTTCTCCCTGTGTTCGCGTGGGTTTCCTCCGGGTACTCCGGTTTCCTCCCACATTCCAAAGACATGCATCTGGAGCATTTCTCCCCAGGCCTCCGCTGAAAACAGGCTCTGTGGAACCTAGTCGGACTTTCCCGGTCAACAAATGTTAAATAAAAATAAATAAAAATAAAACAAATATTTCAGCATGTGAAACTGACAATTTAAGGCCTTCATAGCTAGAGTAGCTGAGGTATATACTTTCTTTCCCCATCTGTCTAGTGCTCTAGAATCCCTTTCAAAGGGCACAGGATTTTTAGCAATAGAGGCCTTAACCACTTTGGGAGGACCCTGGGAAATGGTTTGTGGGTCAGCCACAGGGATTTTATACAGGAATTTGTGTGAGTCAGGGACTCTGTAGTATCTGTCTGGTTTGGCTGGTGCAGGAGGTAGTGAATCTGGGTTAAGACTAGATTCTGAATAAACATCATCCACAATGTCTAACACAGGTGGAATAGCAAGTGGTCTGTGCTGGGGTAGTAAAAGGAACTCTCGGAGCCTTTTCTTAGAATCAGAGTAATCCTGGCCTTCCCAGTGGAAATGTTCCCTCATGATATGTAAGGTTTCCGCAAAAGAGTAGTCTTCTGGGGGAGATGCAGAAGGGTTAGACCCTTCAGCATCAGAGTCTTCATAAGGGGGAAAGGAATATTCCTGTTCCTCAGAAGAATCTGAGGAAATTGAAACCTGGTCAGAGGAAGCATAGTCCTCCTCCTGTCTTGGCCTTTTATCAGGAGGGGGATGGGAACCCCTGATTAGGGTAATTAAGTCTTCAGCCATCCTAAGCATCTGTTTCTTAGGCACGGGGCCTTGTACTGGAGACTGCTGTACAGCCTTCTTTGTTTTTAAAGGAGTTTTCAGCTTTGCATAGGATTAATAGTGAGTGTAGTCGGTCTGAAGACACCTTCTGCTACTGAAGGCGTTTCAACTGCACCGGAATCTCCTTCAGGCATGGAGTCGGAGGGGCCTAAAGGTAAAGGTTGTGGAGGCCTAGCAATCTCCGCTTGTGAATCGGATGTCGCCTGGGGTTCTAAATCCGCGGTCGTCAGGGGCTGCGTAGGCGCCTCACTGAAAATCGGAGAACCGGCGACTGGCCTAGAAGAGGCCTCGGAGTGTGTTTGGATCTCGGCTGCCTGTCCTTATCTTTGCGTTTTTTATGCATTCCGGTCGTCGGTTGCTCCGACGGCATGGTATAATTAAATTTCCTACCAAAATATTGCTGGGCAAAATCAAACCGATGTTTAAGAGTTCGTTTATTAAACCTAGCACAAAACCGACAACCTGTGACGTTATGGTCTGGGCCTAGGGAAGGAATACAATAAGAATGAAAGCCCTTATGAGGTATTTGCTTCCCACAAGAAATGCAATTGTTAACTTTTTCTGACATCGGACTGAGGCAAGAAAAGGTTCCCCAACGGGGTACTTAGCTTTATTGAAGACTTCGGTCTGAAATTCGATTTGAAAATCTCAGGAGTCAGCCGACCGTCACTTGCGAGCTGCTTCTGCTTCAGGCACCGCGTGGCAAGAAAGACTAAAGAAAATGGCATCGGATACATCTTATATACCCCTGGCGCACTGATGTCAGGGAAGAAGTAACAGCAACCGACGCCGAACCAAGACTTTGGAACTCTGGCCGACTGCGGGACCACCTGATGGCAGGATAACCCAAGTGTGATGACTGCAGCAGTGTAACACGATGAACATCAAGACAATATAAAACTGAGACATCAAGAATATATTACTCCAGATAGCACTACAC
>NC_056735.1:1230074763-1230234763 GCF_019279795.1 Protopterus annectens
ACAAGTTAAACAATTATTTACTTTGTCTGACATCGGCTGAGGCAAGAAAGAGCCCCCAACGGGGTACTTAGCTTTTTTAGAAGTCTTCGGTAGCTGAAATCTCTGGATCTGACCGACCGGCACTTGCGAACAGCTTCTGCTTCGGGCACCGCACGGCAAGAAAGACTGAGGAAAATGGCGTCGGCTGATGCCTTTATACCCCAGGAGCTATGACGTCGGGTGAAGTGCGACATCAGCCGAGGCCAGACCCAGACTTTGGAATCCGGCCGACCTAAGGGCTACCTGAGGCAGGACAACCCATATGTTATGACTGCAGATGCATTCTTGAAGGACATCTGTTTAAAAGTGCATTTATGATTTGTTAAAATATATAATGTCATTTGGCTTATATATGAAAGTGCAACAGTTTCAAAACTTGAGAAAGTTTATTTTAATTGGTTTAATGAATTAATATTCCTATTTTGCATTTTAACTGAATGAACTTAGAAAATAATTGGAAATAAGGAAGCTAGGAGGTCATTTGCACTTTATATGTAGGAAAATGTTTTTAACAATGTTTTTAACACTCAAATAAAAAAAAATATATAATATAAAATATATTTAACAAGACATTTAGTCATATAATGACATTTTCAAGATTGTTTAGAAGTGTATTTATAATCATTGCTTAAATATTGAATGCCATTTGGTATACATAGAGAAGTGCAATAGCTCGAAAGTCTGAGAATGTTTGCTTAATGTATTGATTTTAATGAAGTATTTATTTACTAACTGGTTAATTAAATAATTAGAAGTGGGGGTATTTATAGGGACAAAATCGTGTTCAAAAAAAGACTCCAGTAGAAGGCAAGAAGCAGAGGTACCAGAATGTGTCAAATAAAGATTTCGTTTTGTCATGCAGTGGTGTTCCTGGTCGTGGAATTCATGTTTTTTTGGAGAAATCTTGTGTTGCATGACTGCGTACTGAGAAGTCTAACTGTCTGCATAGATTTATCATTTTCTTCCATCTTTTTTAAGACCTCTTCTGCCTTTTGCCAAATTTGTTGTCTTTGTTCAAAAGTGCATCCAAAAATTTGGATTTGACATGGTCTGGCAAGGTCTGTTCCTTAAGCCAAGCATGCCTTCTAAGGACAGAACCAGTGACTGCTGCCCTGCAAGATGCTTGTAGGGTGTCAAAACCACATTGTAAGGTGGGCTTAGTTACCTGACTTGCAGAATGCATTAACTCTTGTTACTCTATTTTCTGCACAAGCAGGAAAAGAAGATATATTTTTTTGAAGTGTTCCATGGTATGATATTTCGACATGGGAAACTGACAATTTAATGCTCTAATAGCAAGAGTAGCAGAGGTGTATACTTTTTACCCCATCTGTCTAATGCTCAGGAATCCCTATCTGAGGGGGTGAGATCCTTAGCTGAAGTTGCTTTGATTCCTTTATGTCCTTGAGAGATGACCTCAGGGTCAGCAGTAGGATTTTTGAACAGAAATTTGTGAGAGTCAGGGACACTATAATACCCATCAGGTTTCCTGGGAGCAGGAGGGAGGGAGGGTGTCAGGAGTCAGACTGGATTCCATAAAAAACATCATCCAGGACAGGAGGAATGGCCAGAGGTCTGTGCTATGGTAGCTCTAAGAATTCCCTGACCTCTTTTTTGACTGAGGATAGTCCTGACATTGCCACTGGAAATGCTCCCCTTAAAGTATGTAGGGTTTCCACAAAGGAAAAGTCCTCGGGTGGAGAGGCTGAAGGGATGGATTCCTCTGCATCAGAATCCCCATAAGCAGACAGGGGCTGTATATCTTCACATTCAGATGCATCAGAGTCATCCAACTCCTGTTCAGATAAAACTACTGGGGGCAAGTCTCTTTTTCTTTTGGAAGGGGTAGCCTGGCTTCTCCTAATAAGCATTATAAGGTCTTCTGCCATTTTAAGCATTTGAGACTGAGGCAAGGAAGCAGGTGCCAGAGCTGGGTCGTCGTTTTTTTGGATGTGGTTCGTACCCTGGGCCTTAGAAACTCGGTTGTTTTCGAAAGAACTGAAAACACGAAAGAAGTTGTCGGTCTGTGTCGAGTATCGGTAGTGTGAAGTACTTCCTCGGAAGCTGGTGCCTGTTCAGCGGCTCCAGACCCATCCAAGGTAGAAACATCTACAGGATCCTTAGTCGAAGAAGAGTCTCGCAGCATACCGGACTCCGAAAGGGTCTCGGTAGCGGCCTGCAAATCCAGAGAAGCAGGCATCAGGGGCTGCGAAAGCACCTCACTGAGGACCGGAGAACTGATGACTAGCTTAACGGAAGCATCGTCGGCAGTTTTGGACCTGTGCGGCCTGTCTCCGTCTTTATCCTTAAGTTTTTTTCGGAAGATCGGTAGTCGGACGGCTTACCGAAGTCATATTGGAATTCAAGGACTAAGAGCGAAAATATCTAGATACAATAAGGGCCCAACGATGTATAGTTCTGGCATTGAACAAAGCATAAAAGTGACAGCGAGGGACGTCATGGTCTGGGCATAAGCAGGTGACTCAGTAAGAATGGAAGTCTCGGTGTGGTATTTGCTTTCCACAGGCGAGACAATTGTTAACTTTTTCTGACATCGGTTAGAGCAAGAAAAAAGGATCCCCAACAGGGTACTTAGCTTTAGAAGACTTCAACTTCAATTTGGAAACGAAAAGTCAGGTAGTGGCTGACTGGCAGGTATTCGGGGCAACTGAGGACTACCCCTGGCAGAATAATCCAAATGTGATGACTACAACAGTGAAACACAAAGAACATCAGCCTTTGCCAGAAGCCCAAGTGAGACTTATGCAGGCCACCTCTAGCAGAGCACCGTAGTGTGTGTCAATAATATCTTCCCAGGCTGTCAGGTACTGGATCCTCCCAGAAATTACATAAGAAACTAAGCCAATTGTTAAAGTCAATCATTTTCTGTTTGCATTGAGGCATCATTCTGGGTGATGGTAGAATGCTGCTTAAGGCTAGGGACATACCTGCCTGGGACACATTCAGCAAGCTCAATCATGTCTCTCTTCACATAGTCCAGGAAGGTACGTTTCAAGTTATTCACGCCAACATGGACTACGACAGAGTCATAATAGTACCTCTTGTTGAGAGACTTGAGTGCATATGTGATATGGCAAATTCTGGCAACGGACAGACAACAAACTGTGACTTTCAGCTTATCCAGCCTGGTGAGGGGCACATCTGTGTATCTCACAATAGAGTCTCCTATGCCTAATATGTTGGGTTTATGGTTAAGCCTTTGTGGCTGTGAGACAGATGTGTGGACTATGCATGGTATGTGGTGTGGAGGGGTGTGGAAATCACGTGTGTTTCTGCCTCAGAGGTCTGCTTTGTTTGGGTGTGTTTTTGATGAGGACCTCCGATATGTGGGTGCGTGTTGTGTGGGTGGTGTTTGAGGTGCAGTGATTGTGTTGACAACCTTTTCGCTGCAAGATATACTGGCCTGAGAAGGAGACAGCATAGACTCTAGTAATTGCATCTCTCACAAATGATGTTCCTAGGTGGTAGTAGAAGACGGCTGTCCATAACAAGAGACAGTTGCTACACTGTCTCAGGATGCCCCATACCATCCAGAGTGGAAGGAGAAACTGTAGGAAATTGTCCATCCATATTTGTCAGAATATGAGGGAGAAAGACCAGGGAGAACCAGGGGGTAGGCCCGAAGCCCAAGTGCTCAAACCAAAACTAAGAGGGTTAGAATAACACTTACAATTTAAACTAGCTACAAACAAGAAGCAATAAATGCAACAGAAAAGATTCAAATGAACACTTTAGAGAATAAGCAGCAAGTAGCAGAAAAAGCAAGATGAAGTAATAGAGTAGGAGGAGGAAACACAAATACAGTAAAGTAAAAGCAGGTGAATAAAGTTTTGTTTATTTATTTATTTATTTTAAGTAAACTGGGGAGGGAGAGAGGAGGAAAGTACATTTGTGTGCACTTACCATAAATGTAGATGCTCGAGTGTATTCACTGTTGCAGTCATTACATTTTGGCAATCTGCTGGCAAGTTGCCCTTAGTCGGCCTGAATTCCAAAGTCTTGGGTCTTGCGTCGGTTGCTGTCTCCTCTTCCATGACGTCAGGTCGTCAGGGGTATAAAACATGCAGCCGACACAATTTTCTTTAGTTTTTCTTGCCCCAGATGTCAGGTGCCCCTAAAAAGGTAGCAAAAATATGTATAAATATATACATGCATCAATATAAACTTTACCTTCATCTACAAGCAAATACACCCCATAGGTTGTAGAAGATAGAGAAGGAAAGATAAACTCCAGAATGAAAGGGGGATGGCGGGAGGGTAACCTGGACTGCAACAGTGAATACACTCGAACATCTACATTTATGGTAAGTGTACACAACTGTACTATGTTCATCATGTTTCACTGCTGCAGTAATTACATTTGGGTAGAATCCCAAAGCAATGGTTGGGAGGCAGGAGCTAAACAGCATTATAGTGCGGCTATAAGGCCCTCTAGAAAGTACAGTTGTGTACCTACCATAAATGTACATGTTCGAGTGTATTCACTGTTGCAGTCGTTACACTTGGATTATCTTGCTGGCAGGCTACCCGCAGTCGGCCTGAATTCCAAAGTCTTGGTCCGGGGTCGGTTGCTGTCGCCTCTTCCCTGACGTCAGTGCGCCAGTGGTATATAAGATGCAGCCGCCACCATTTTCTTCAGTTTTTCTTGCCCCAGATGTCAGGTGCCCCCAAAAGGGTAGGCTAAAAAGTATGCCAATAAAAATGCATGCACTAATATAAACATTACCTTCATATACAAGCAGATACACCACATAGCTTGTATATAATAGAGAAGCACAGATAAGTCCCAGCAGTGAAAGGGAGGTGGTGGGTGGGAAACCTGGACTGCAACAGTGAATACACTCGAACATCTACATTTATGGTAGGTACACAATTGTACTATGTTCATCGTGTTTCACTGTTGCAGTCATTACACTTGGGTTGAATCCCAAAGCTGAGGTTGGGCGGCTGGGTCTAAATAGGATTAAAAGTGGCTATGAGGCCCTGCAGAACTGCAGTGGCAAAGCCTGCTATGGATTTAGAGTAAAGAGGTAAGTGATAGTGCTTGGTAAAAGTGTGCACTGAACTCCAAGTTGCAGCCTCCAAAATTTCCTTGGTTGGTACTCCTCTGAGAAAGGCTGCTGATGTGGCTGCTGACCTGGTAGACTGTGGCCTAATATTCTTAGGCACTGATTTGCCATGGTGTGCATAGCAGAAACGAATGCAGTGTCCTATCCATTTTGAAATAGTCTGCTTTGAAACTGCCTTTCCTTGTGATCCTGCAGCATATGCCACAAAAAGTTGCTCAGTCTTTCTGAAAGCTTTTGTTTTGTCCAAGTAGAAGTGTAGCTGCCTGTGTATGTCCAAAGAGTGCAGAAATCTCTCCCCTTTATTCTGGAGATTTGGATAAAAAGTTGGCAAATGAATGGTTTTGTTAAGAGCCACACTGGATACTACCTTTGGCATAAATGTTGGGTTTGTCCTTAGAGAAACCCTGTCCGGATGGAAAATGATAAAAGGTTCCACTGCCATTAATGCCTGTAACTCTGAGACTCTTCTTGCTGAAGTTATTGCTAGGAGCAGAGCAGTTTTCCATGATAAGAATTTTATCTCAGCTGTATTGGCTGGCTCAAAAGGAGGCAGTGTGAGCTTTTCCAAGACAAAGTTGAGGTCCCATGTAGGTATCGGTGCTCTCATTGGGGGGTCTTATGTTTTTGGCCCCTCTGAGGTACTGTCTTAGCAGTGGATGTGAGAAAATAGGAGGTTCCGTATTGTAATGAGCTGAAATGGCAGAGGCATGGATCTTAATTGATGAGAAGGACAGGCCTTTGTCCAGCATCTCAGTTAGGTATGGTAAAATCTGAGGAATATTTGGAACAAGCGGTTCAAGTCCTTGTGCCTGGTTCCAACCACAGAATCTTTTCCATTTTTCTGCATAAGATTTCCTGGTACTAGGCCTCCTGGCTTTCAAAATGACATCCATAACAGCTTTAGAGAGAGGTGTGTTGTGAGTGGTTATATTATTCACCATGCAGCCAGATTTAAGGTTCTGAGTTGGCTGTGCAGGATCTGATTGTTTTGAGTCAGAATATTAGGAATTTGAGGTAAAGTCCAGGCAAGTCAAGCTCTTTAGGATTGGGTACCAGTGCTGGCGTAGCCAGTCTGGGGCAATCAGAATCATTTTTGGCCTCTCTTGTCTGACCTTTAGGAGTACCTTGGGGAGGACAGGCAGTGGGAGAAAGGCATAAACTGTCAGAGTTTTCCAGCTGAATGATGGAGCATCCACCTTCCATGCTTGAGAGTGATAAGTCCTTGTGCAGAATCTCTGTGTTGGCAGTTGTGAGGGGAGGCAAATAGATCTATGTCTGGGCATCCCCATTTCCTTGTTATCATGCTGAATACTTGTGGATCTAGTTTCCACTCGTGAGGGTCCATGAGGTTTCTGCTTAGTTCGTCTGCCATAGTATTTTTCTTTCCTGGCAGGAATTGTGCCTGCAGATGTACTTGATAGGTCAGTGCTGTGTTCCACAAAGTCATGGCTTGCCTGTAGAGTGGGTAGGAATGTGTGCCCCCTTGCTTATAGTATTGTCCGTCTTTAGCAATAGTTGTCCTGGATGTAGTAGATCCTTGAAGGCTGTCAGGGCATTCTGTATAGCTAGCATCTCTTTTTGATTGATATGAAGATGCATTTGGTATGCGGGCCACGTGCCCTGAATACATTTTCCCGCCATGTGTGCCCCCCAGGCATAATCCGATGCATCTGTTGTTAATGTCTGCCTGGCTGTTGGTAAAGTGAAAGGCTTGTCCCTTGTTGTGTTGACAGGCCAGTGCTCACCATCGAAACTCTTGTTGCAGGCAGGGAATGAGAGTAAAAAGAAGTTATGTACCTACCATAACGTTCCATGTTAGTTGTCTTCATCTCGCCTTCCTTCTTGCTGGTTGGGTTCGGAGCCGATCCTCTGCTCCGACTCGGCCATCTTCTATAGCTTGAGAGCTGTTTACTGGCTCGAGGCTACCCCTTATCCCAAGATGCCTAGCGCTAGCTAACCAGATCTCGTTTGGAATAGCTAACACCAGACATAGCTATAGAAAGAACTCCTCCAAACAAAGGGTTAGGCACACCTGTCTTACTGTCCAAGTCAGTAGAGGAAACAAACCAGAGAAAGTACAGTTTTGTACCTACCGTAAATGTAGATGTCCGAACTGGATAGCATCTGCAGTCATAACAACTGGGTTGTCCTGTCGTCAGGCAGCCCTGCAGTCGGCCGGATTCCAAAGTCGGGTCCGGCTCGCTGATGTCGCACTCCACCCGACGTCATCTCTGTTGGTCTTCGGGTATAAAAGCATCAGCCGACGCCATTTTCCTCAGTGTTTCTTGCCCCAGATGCCAGTAGCCCTCTTGCAGGCTAAAATTTGGATAGATGCCAATGTTTCCAAATAGATAGAGGTAAACACAACAATAAGCATGTATGTACATATATACAAACAAATACACCATAAAGACTCCCCAACAGCTAGCTATTAGGAGGGTAAACACCCTAGGAGTACCACAGAGGGAAGGAGGGAGGTAATCCTGACTGCAGATGCTATCCAGTTCGGACATCTACATTTATGGTAGGTACAAAACTGTACTATGTCCTTCATGGATGCATCTGCAGTCATAACAACCGGTAGAATACCATAGCCAACTAGGGAGGAGGATAAAAGTAGATTATGGTGTGTTTAGGATCCCTTGCAGTACAGCAGTGGCAAACCCTGCTCGGGATCTGGAATATAGAGGCAAATTATAATGCTTGGCAAATGTATGCACGGAGGTCCAAGTAGCCGCCTCAATAATGTCTTTGGTTGCCACTCCTCGTAAGAAGGCTGTGGTAGTGGCTGTTGCCCTTGTAGAATGAGGTCTTATGTTCTGTGGAATTGGTTTTCCATGGAAGGAGTAACAGAATCGTATGCAATTTCCTATCCATTTGGAGATTGTCTGTTTGGAAATAGCTTTTCCTTCCCTTCCTGTTGCATAGGCTACAAAAAGTTGGTCAGTCTTTCTGCTATTTTTGTTCTGTCCAAGTAGTAGCGTAGCTGTCTATGTACATCCAAGGTATGCAGTATTCTTTCCCCTCTGTTTTGTGGGTTGGGAAAGAAGGTAGGTAGGTGGATTGCCTGGTTTAAAGACACTCTGGATACCACCTTGGGCATAAATGTAGGATTAGTCCTCATGGACACTCTATCTTGGTGGAAGATTAGGAAGGGTTGCACTGCCATTAAGGCCTGTAGTTCTGAAACCCTCCTTGCTGAAGTAATTGCCAGTAGGAAAGCAGTTTTCCATGACAGGTGTTGTAGGTCTGCTGTTGCTGCTGGTTCAAAGGGTGATAGTGTCAACTTTTCTAGCACAAAGTTTAAATCCCAAGCTGGTAATGGTGGTTTCTTTGGAGGTTTTACATTCTTGATTCCTCTGAGGAACTGCCTGAGCAAAGGGTGCGAAAAAACAGGTGGATCAAAGCTGTATTCTGCTGAAATAGCTGATGCATGTATCTTGATGGAGGAGTAGGACAGGCCTGAATGAAGAAGTTCGGCCAGATACTCCAGAATGTTAGGCATATCTATGTTTGACACATCTTTTCCTCTTTCCGTACTCCAAATGACAAACCTTTTCCATTTACCAGCATAGTTCCTTCTTGTTGAAGGTCTGCGTGCTTCAAGAATAATGTCTTTAACTCTTTGGGAAAGTTCTGGATTAGCTGCTGCTATGTGATGTTCCATGCAGTCAGTTGCAGCGTTTTAGGTTTGGATGTATGATGCTGTAGTTGTTCTGAGTTAACATCAAAGGCATCAGGGGTATTGGCCACATATTGTTCCGAGACATGCTCCTCAGTAGTGGGTACCAGTGTTGTCTTGGCCAGTTTGGAGCTATCAGGATTATGCTTGGACGTTCTTCCTTGATTTTTAGTAGTACCTTGTGTATCAAGGGAAGAGGTGGGAATGCATATGCTGTTAGGCCTTTCCAGTTGAAGGAGAGCGAGTCCACTTTCCATGCTAGTGGGTGGAATGTCCTTGTGCAGAATTTTTGAGCTGGTGATTGAGAGGTGATGCGAATAGGTCTATCTGTGGCATTCCCCATTTCTTTGAGATGGTCTTGAAGATGTCCGGGTGCAGCTTCCATTCGTGGGCATCCGAAGTGGTTCTGCTTAATATGTCTGCTAGAGTATTGTCTTTCTCCGGTACAAATATTGCCTGTAACTGGATGTTGTAGCTGAGTGCCAGGGTCCACAGCTCCAAGGTCATTCTGCATAGGGGTATGAATGAGTGCCTCCCTGTTTGTTGATGTACCACATGACTGTGGTGTTGTCTGTCCTTATCATCAACTGGCCCTCTTTGAGAAATGGTTTGAACTTTTGGATTGCCAGTTTTACTGCCAGCATTTCTTTTAGATTGATGTGCAGGTGAAGTTGATCCTGAGTCCACAATCCTTGCAGCGTTTGTCCAGCATGTGGGCCCCATCCTAGGTCTGAAGCGTCTGTTGTGATGGTCTGGCTTGCTTGACATCTGCGAAAGGGTAGGCCTGGGTTTGACTGGCATGCCTGAGCCCACCATAGGAACTCCTGTTTTAAGCATGGAATTAGTGGGATTTCTGTTTCTAGACTGTGTCTGTGTTGGGACCATAAATTCTTTAGGTACCACTGTAGTTTCCTCATATGTAGTCTGGCAAATGGAACCAAGATTATGCATGATGCCATGAAGCCCAAGGCCTGCAGAACTTTTCTTGCTGTTAACTTGTTCAGTTTTGTTAGTGCCAAGAAGTAAAGAGGAAGTTCTTTTGTTTTTCTGTAGTCAGGAATGCCATTTGTTTTACTGTGTCCAATTCCGCCAAGAATGTCCTTGTTTGGGATGGTATCAGCCTTGACTTTTGTAAATTGACTGTGTATCCCAGTGCTTGTAGCAAGTAAATGACCCTTTGTAAATCTGTTGTCAGCTTGCTTTTGTTGTCCCCTTGTAGCAGGCAGTCGTCCAGGTATGGGTAAATTTGAATTCCTGTAGTCTGCAATGGGCGATTACTGATGCCAGGCATTTTGTGAATACTCTGGGCAGTAGATAAGCCAAAGGGCAATGCTGAGAATTGATAGTGCTCTGATCCTGCAAGAAATCTGAGGTATCTTCTGCAGATTGGTCGAATGGGGACGTGCAGGTATGCCTCCTTGAGATCTAGAGTTACCAGCCAAGACTCCTTGCCCAGCATGGGAAGAAGTTGCTGTAGGGTCAGCATTTTGAATTTTGGGACAATGATGTATGTATTTAAGGTGGACAGGTCGAGAATTGGTCTCCAACTTTTTCCTTTCTTGGAACTAGGAATAGTCTGGAATAGAACCCCTTTCCTTGCTCTGCTGTTGGCACTCTTTCCACAGCTCTCATGTTTGCTAACTCCATTATCTGGCGTAGAGCCTCTGTTTTTGATTTGGAGGTAGATTTGGCATTCCTCTTTGACTGGTAAAGTGTGGAAGTGAAACCGGTAACCTTGATCTATGGTTTGTAAAATCCACTTGTCTTTTGTTATGTAGTGCCAGTTCTTTGAAAATAAGGTTAACTTTCCGCCTAGAGGAGCTGCTATTTGTTCCCTGGTAGGCGGATTTAGGGTTAAGTCACTGTGGTTGTGCTGATGTAGTGGCAGTGGCTGTGTCTGTGCCTCTGTTGTTACCTTGCCACTGTCGTCCTCTGTAGGCACCTCCTCTGGATTGGTTTCTGCCTCTGGAGCGTCTATTCCTGCCCCTTTGAAATTTTGTGGAGTCAGGAAAGGACCAATTTTGGCAGGCCAGTTCCTGCTAAACCTTGGGGTTGAACCTGCAAGAAATCTTTAACAGTTTGAACAGATTTTGCCTTTTCTTCCATTTTCTTCATAACCTGCTGGGCAGGTGTACCAAACAAACTTGTCTTGTCCATAGGAGCATCTAGCAACTTAGCTTTAACATGATCCGGTAAAGCTTGTTCCTTTAGCCATGCATGCCTTCTTATCACTGTGCCAGTCATGGCTGATCTAAATGAAGCCTCCAGTGCATCATAGCCACATTTTAAGGAATGGTTGCTAACCTGTTGTATGTTATTTACCATCTCTAATACATATTTCTTATCAAGAGATTCATCAGTGGTTAGTTTTTAGTTAACTGATCAAGCATAAACTCTTGGTATTGTATCATGTGAAACTGACAGTTTAAAGCTCTAGCTGAGAGAGTAGCTGAAGTGTAGACCTTTTACCCCATCTGTCTAATGACCTTGCTTCCCTTTCAGAAGGAATAGGGTTTTAGCTATGGTCGGCTACTGCCTTGGGACCCTGGGATATAGTTTCTGGGTCTGCAAGTGGGGCCTTGTAAAGGTGGTGATGAGTATCTGGCACCCTGTAAAATCTGTCTGGTTTGGCAGGGGCTGGGGTAAAGAATCTGGAGCGAGCAAACATCATTGAAAGCATCATCCACCACAGAGAGAACAGGAGGTATAGCTAAGGGCCTGTGCTGTGGGAGGTGCAGAAAGGTCCTAAGTCTTTTCTGGAGTCTGAAAAATCCTGTTGCTGCCATTGGAACTGTTCTCGCATGGCATGCAAGGTTTCCCCAAAGGAGAATTCTTCTGGTGGGGAAGCAGCTGGAATGGATTCTTCAGCATCAGAATCTTCAAAATTGGAGAAGGGAGCCTCTGGCTGGTCAGTTATGTCTGATTCATCAGCAGAATCATCAGAAGACACTGGCTCAGGGGCTCTGCCCTAGGTCTCTTCTCTGGGGGCTGAGAGGCCCTGTCTGGGTGAGATTGAGATCCTCTAATTAAAGAAATTAAATCTTCTGCCAAAGTAATCATTTGAGAACTAGAAGAGGGCCTGGATGTGGGGGGTTTAACAGGCACTGTTTTAGTAGTCTTGGCTGCTTTAGCCCTGGCGAAGGCCTTAATGGACATGGCTGCTGGAGGCCTAGCAGCACCACGTGCTGGGGTAGAGACATCCAAGGGGATGGGGTCTGATAAGTCAACCACCGTAGTGGGTAAAATTTCTGAGGTCGATTCAAGAGTTGTAGCAGGGGCCTCAGTTGTAGGAATAGGTTCAGCTGTACTTTGATCAGTTTTCTCGGTGTCGGCGGAAACCGAGACACTCGCGGTTTGCTTAACCATGGTTTGGGCCGAACCCGCGGACCGCGAGTGTCGGTCTTTATCTTTGCGTTTTTGGTAGATTGGGTAGTCGGAGGATCCGACGGCATAATGTACGCAAAATCAGAACCGAAAAACTGTTCTGCAAACTCCGACCGACGCCTAAGCGTTCGTCGGTTGAAAGAAGCACAGGCGAACAGGCTGCTACGTCGTGGGCTGGGCCTAAACAAGGCAAACAGTAAGAGTGGAAATCTTTATGAGGTATTTGTTTCCCACAGGTTAAACAATTGTTAACTTTTTCTGACATCGGCTGAGGCAAGAAAGAGTCCCCAACGGGGTACTTAGCTTTAGAAGTCTTCGAAGTAGTATTCGGTAGAAGTAATCTCTGGATCCGACCGACCGGCACTTGCGAACAGCTTCTGCTTGGCGCCCACGGCAAGAAAGACTGAGGAAAATGGCGTCGGCTGATGCTTTTATACCCGAAGACCAACAGAGATGACGTCGGGTGGAGTGCGACATCAGCCGAAGCCGGACCCGGACTTTGGAATCCGGCCGACTGCTGGGCTGCCTGACGACAGGACAACCCAGTTGTTATGACTGCAGATGCATCCATGAAGGACATCACTCAGCCAGTGAAACCTGAACTCCTCTCGGTCCAAAAGGACAGGGGAGTGGAGGGGGGGACGCAAGAAGGAAGGCGAGATGAAGACAACTAACATGGAACGTTATGGTAGGTACATAACTTCTTTATGTTAAGTTGTCAATCTCGCCATCATTCTTGCTGGTTGGGACAGCGTCCCTAGCACCTACAATCCTGGGTGGCTCATTGGAACAGACTCCTCAGAAAGTACTGTTTTGTACCTACCATAAATGTAGATGTTCGAGTGTACACCTTGCTGCAGTCATCACACTTGGGTTATCCTGCCGTCAGGCGGTCCCGCAGTCGGCCGGAATTCCAAAGTCTTGGTCCGGCGTCAGTTGCTGTCACTTCCTCCCTGACGTCAGAGCACCAGGGGTATATCAGAGACATCCAATGCCATTTTCTTCAGCTTTTCTTGCCCCAGATGTCAGGTGCCCCTAACAGGTAGGCAAAAAATATATATATACATATATACATATAGCTATATGAAAAAATAAAACAAAAGCCTTAGGCACAAGCAAATACACCACAGAGGTAGTATAGAAAAGAGTGGTAGAGATAAGTTCAGCTAGTTCAGAGGGGATGGAGGGAGAGTAACCTGGATTGCAGAAGGGTATACACTCGAACATCTACATTTTTGGTAGGTACAAAACTGTACTATGTTCATCGTGTTACCCCGCTGCAGTCATCACACTTGGGTAGAATCCCAAAGCTAAGGATGGGAGGTGGAGTCAACCAGGGTTAGAGGAGGCTAGAAGGCCCTGCAAAACTGCAGTGGCAAAGCCAGCTCTAGTCTTAGAGTAAAGTGGTAAGTGGTAAAGTTTGGTGAAGGTGTGTACTGAACTCCAAGTTGCAGCTTCCAGAATATCCTTGGTTGGCACCCCCCCTGAGGAAGGCTGTAGATGTAGCTGCTGCCCTGGTAGAGTGGGGCCTTATGGTAGCAGGAGGAACTGGTTTTCCATGGTGGGTGTAGCAAAAATGTATGCAATGTCCTATCCATTTGGAAATGGTCTGTTTTGAGATGGCCTTTCCTTGTCATGCTGCAGCATAGGATACAAAAAGCTGGTCAGATTTTTTGAAAACCTTAGTTTTATCCAAGCAGTAACGTAGCTGCCTGTGAATGTCCAAGGAATGCAGGAGTCTTTCTCCTTTGTTCTGTGGATTTGGAAAGAAGCTGGGTAAATGGATGGTTTGATTTAGAGCCACGCTGGATACCACCTTAGGCATAAAGGAGGGGTTAGTTCGTAAAGAAACTCTGTCTTGATGAAAAATGAGGAAAGGCTCTACTGCCATTAGTGCCTGAAGCTCTGAAACTCTTCTAGCTGAAGTGATTGCTAGCAGCAGGGCAGTCTTCCATGATATAAACTTTAAGTCAGCTGAGAAGGCTGGCTCAAAAGGAGGTAGCGTGAGTTTTTCCAGAACAAAGTTGAGGTCCCAAGTAGGTGTTGGTGCTGTCCTGGGAGGCCTAATGTTTTTGGCCCCTCTGAGAAACTGCCTTAGGAGTGGATGTGAAAATAAGGGAGGATCCGTGTTATACTGAGCAGAAATAGCAGAGGCGTGGATTTTAATAGATGAAAAAGAAAGCCTTTTGTGTAACATCTCAGTTAAATATTGCAGAATCTGAGGTATGTCTGGCTGAAGGGTATTTTGGCCTTTAGCTTGGTTCCAGGCGCAAAACCTTTTCCATTTGTCTGAGTAGGCTTTCCTGGTGCTGGGCCTCCTGGCCTCCAGAATAACATCCATAACCGCTTGTGAGAGAGGAGCTGGCTGGTTGCTTAGGTGATTTGCCATGCAGCCAAGTTTAAGGTTTTGAGCTGGCTGTGTAGAATCTGATTGTCTTGCTGTGTGAGCAGGTGGGTAATTTGTGGTAGAATCCATGGTGGACCCTGGGCCATATTCCTTAATAGTGGGTACCAGTGCTGGCGTGGCCAGTCTGGGGGAATGAATATCATTCGGGGTCTCTCCATCCTGACTTTCAGTAGCACCTTTCTAAGAAGGGGTAATGGAGGAAAGGTATATACTGTTAGCAGTTTCCAACTGAATGAGAGTGCGTCCACTTTCCAAGCTTGATGGTGATAAGTCCTTGTGCAAAATTGTGTTAGCTGATAGTTTTGAGGGATGGCAGACAGGTCTATGTCTGGGAGCCACCATTTTTGAGCTATCATTGCGAATACTTGTGGATCCAGTTTCCACTCATGGGGATCCATGATGTTTCTGCTTAGGTCGTCTGCCAATGTGTTCTTTTTTCCTGGCAGGAATTGAGCTTGTAATTGAACTTGATAAGCAAGTACTGTGTTCCACAAGGTCATTGCTTGCCTGCATAGAGGGTAGGAGTGTGTGCCCTCTTGTTTGTTTATGTACCGCATTACTGTGGTGTTGTCTGTCCTTATGATAAGTTGTCCTGGATGTAAGAGGTCCTTGAAGGCTGTCAGAGCATTTTGTACAGCTAAAATTTCTTTTTGATTGCTGTGCAGATTCCTTTGATCTGCAGTCCATATGCCTTGAACGCACCGTCCTGCCATATGTGCCCCCCAGGCATAGTCCGATGCATCTGTTGTCATAGTTTGCCTAGCTGGGGGCAGGGTGAAAGGCTGACCCTTGTTGAGGTGACATGCCTGTGACCACCATAGTATCTCCTGTTGAAGGCAGGGAATGAGAGGTATCATTGTTTCCAAGCTGTGGCTTTGTTGAGTCCATACGCTTTTTAGGTACCATTGTAATTTCCTCATATGCAGTTTTGCAAATGGTATT
This sequence comes from Protopterus annectens, assembly GCF_019279795.1. Classification (NCBI taxonomy): domain Eukaryota; kingdom Metazoa; phylum Chordata; order Ceratodontiformes; family Protopteridae; genus Protopterus; species Protopterus annectens. The sequence goes on from NC_056735.1 coordinate 1,230,090,308, forward strand.
AGTAGTATGCAAGATGCCATGAAGCCAAAGGCCTGCAGAATTTTTCTTGCAGGGAGTTGGGTCTTTGTTTCCATTGTTCTGAAGTATTGAGTTAATTGTAGTTGTTTGTCTGGTGTCAGATAAGCCATCTGGGCCGTTGTATTCAAGCTGGCACCCAGGAATGTCATATTTTGTGAGGGCACTAGTTTTGATTTCTTTTCGTTTACTGTGCATCCTAGGCAACTTGGAAGATGTTTTACAAAATCCAGGTGTTGTAAGAGAATGTCCTTGCTTTCTGCTTGGATGAGACAGTCGTCCAGGTATGGGTATATTTGAATTCCTCTTTGTCTGCAGTATGCAATTACTGGTGCCAGGCATTTTGTGAAGACCCTGGGCGCAGTAGATAAGCCAAAGGGCAGTGCAGAGAATTGGTAATGGGTTGAACCTGCAATGAAACGGAGGCATCTTCTGCAATTTTGTCTGATAGGGACATGCAGGTATGCCTCCTTGAGGTCCAACGTTACTAGCCAAGCTTTCTTGCCCAACATGGGAAGAAGCTGCTGAAGTGTTAGCATCTTGAATTTGGGTACTTGCAAGAAGGTGTTTAAAATTGAAAGGTCCAGAATGGGTCTCCAAGCATTGTCCTTTCTGGGGACTAGAAAGAGCCTTGAGTAAAATCCTTGGCCTTGCTCCTGTGAGGTACCAGTTGAATGGCTCTCATGTCCATGAGAGCTGTAATTTGTTTTTGTGCCTGTGCCCATTGATTTTGTGGCAGGTTTGGCATTCCTTTTATCCTTGGCAAGGTGTGTAAATGGAATCTGTATCAGTGTGAGATAATGTCTAGGACCCATTTGTCCTTTGTGACGATGCACCAGTTGTCTGCAAAAAGTGCTAATTTTCCTCCCAAGGGAGGCTGCCAAGAGAGTTTTGCTTGGCAGTTTGAGGTTTAAGTCATTGTGTTTGCCTTCTAGTAGTTTGGGACATGTCTTCTCCTCCCTTCTGTGTTGCAGTGCACCCATTGGCGAGGTTTGTAAGGAATTTGTGCTTGTCCTCTGCCCCTTGGGTGCCTGTATTTACCCCTCTGTGGTCTGTCAGAAGCTGGAAAGGACCAATTTTTTGTTGGCCAATTTCTGCTGAAGCGTGGGGGCTGTACCTGTAAGAAATCTTTGACCGTCTGCATAGATTTTGCCTTATCCTCCATTTTCTTTAAAACATCCTCTGCTTTAACCCCAAATAAGACATCCTGCTGTAAGGGTGCATCCAGTAACTTTGCTTTAACATGATCAGGCAGAGTTTGTTCCTTTAACCAAGCATGCCTACGTGCAACAGACCCAGTAACAGCTGTGCTAGAGGAAGCTTCCAAGGCATCAAAACCACACTGTAACGTATGTTTGCCCACCTGTTCAGCTTCATGCAACAGATCGCATTTCCTTGAATTCAGACTGTTGAGGGTGCGTGCCCATCTTTTGTTTTATTTGAGACATTAGGAACTGCTGGTATTTAAGCATGTGAAATTGACAATTTAGTGCTCTCATAGCTAGAGTAGCTGAGGTGTAAACCTTCTTCCCCCACCTATCTAGTGCTCTGGAGTCCCTTTCAGAGGGTACAGGATTTTTAGCCATAGAAGCCTTAGCCCCTTTGGGACCCTGGGAGACTGTCTCTGGATCAGGAACAGGGCTTTTGTATAGGAATTTGTGAGAGTCAGGCACTCAATAGTATCTATCAGGTTTGGCTGGAGCAAGAGGCAGAGAATCTGGATTTAGACCAGATTCTAAGAAAACATCATCCACAATGTCCAAAACTGGGGGGATAGCAAATGGTCTGTGCTGGGGGAGTAAAAGAAACTCCCGGAGCCTTTTCTTTGAGTCGGAGTAGTCCTGACCTTCCCAGTGGAAATATTCCCTCATTGTATGTAAGGTTTCCCCAAAGGAATAATCTTCAGGGGGAGAAGCTGAGGGAATGGAGTCTTCAGCATCATGAATCTTCATAAGGAGGAAAGGAGTAATCCTGTTCCTCAGAGGAGCCTGAGGAAACAGACACTTGATCAGAGGAGGCATAATCCTCCTCTTGTCTAGGCCTTTTGTCGGGGGGGGGGGGGACCCCTGATCAAAGAAATCAAATCTTCAGCCATTTTAAGCATCTGTTTCTTAGGCATAGGGCCTTGACCTGGAGACTGAAGTGTAGGCTTTTTTGGTTTTAGAGGAGTCTTAAGCTTAGCATAAGATTTTATGGTGAGAGTAGTCGGTCTGAAGACACCTTCAGAAACCGAAGGTGTTTCTACAGCACCGGCTTCCCCTACTGCAATGTCGTCAGTAGGGCCTAAAGAAAATGGCTGTGTCGGCCTAGAACTCTCTTGCTGGGGGATCCGAAGCGGTCTGGGGATCCAATGCAGCGGTAGCTAGGGGCTGCGTAGGCGCCTCACTGAAAACCGGAGAACCGGCGACCGGCCTATTCGAGGCCTTGGAGTCTGGCTTGGATCTAGGCTGCCTGTCTTTATCTTTGCGTTTTTTATGCACGCCAATAGTCGGTTGCTCCGACGGCATAGTGTAATTAAATTTTCTACCGAAAATAGTGTTGTGCGAAATCAAAGCGTCGCTTTATAGTTCGCTTATTGAACCTAGCACAAAACCGACAACCAGTGACGTCGTGGTCTGGGCCTAGGCAAGGCAAGGTGTACAAAAATAATGAAAGTCCTTATGAGGTATTTGCTTCCCACAAGAAATGCAATTGTTAACTTTTTCTGACATCGGACTGAGGCAAGAAAAGGTTCCCCAACAGGGTACTTAGCTTTGAAAACTTCCGACTGAAACTCGATTCGAAAATCTCAGGTGTCGGCCAACCGGCACTTGCGAACTGCTTCTGCTTCAGGCACCGCGCGGCAAGAAAGACTGGAGAAAATGGCATTGGATGCCTCTGATATACCCCTGGTGCTCTGACATCAGGGAGGAAGCGACAGCAACCGACGCCGGACCAAGAACTTGGAATTCCGGCTGAATGCGGGACCGCCTGACGGCAGGATAACCCAAGTGTGATGACTGCAGCAGGGTAACACGATGAACATCAGTGGAACCAAAGTTAGCTCTACTCCTGGAGACCAAATCCAACTTGTAATGAGAAATTAAAGTATGGGGATTTGCCCACGTAGCAGCAGCACAGACAGAGTCCATGGGCAACCTAGACTGGAAGGCTACAGAGGTGGCTAAGGCCCTGGTAGAATGACCTTTCGGTTTGACTGGCAAATCTTTGTTCCTTAGTTGACAGATAAAGGTAATGATGTGAGACAACCACCTGGATAAGGTCACTTTGGAAACTGGGAGACCTTTTTGCTCTGAGCATAGGAAAGGAAGAGTTGGTCCGACTTCCTAATTTCCTTCGTCCTATGCAGGTAGAAACACAATTGTTTATGGACATCCAGTTGATGTAACTTGTACTCTGCCTTGTTGGTATGGTTAGGAAAAAACACAGGTAGGTCTATAGTCTGGTTCAAATTATTTTCTGAGCAGACTTTCGGAAGGAAAGAGGGATTAGTCCTCAGAGCAACCCTGTCCTTATGGAATACTAAGTATGGAGGACGGACGCATAGAGCCTGAATTTCAGAGACACGTCTGGCTGAAGTAATAGCTACCAGAAGGAGAGTTTTCCAAGATAGAAACTTCATGGAGCAGAACACATCTGGTTCAAAAGGGGGCATAATCAAAGAGGTTAGTACCAAATTAAGGTCCCAAGGAGGTGGGGGATCTCTCGCTGGGGGTCTAAGAAGAGTCGCCCCTCTTAAAAAGGCTTTGCATAGCTTATGAGACATAATGTTTGCATTGGAACAGCCAACATGAAAATTTGAAATGGCCGCTAATTGAACCCCGATTGCAGCAAAGGCGGATCCTGAATGAAAGAGTTCTGAAAGGAACTCCAAGATTTTGTGGATAGGGGCTGTGAAGGGGTCTATGTTTCTAGCCTCTGCCCAACAAGAAAAATGTTTCCATTTGCTGGCATAGGTCCTTCTAGTGGCAGACTTATGGGAGGAGACAATAATATCGCGAACGGCCGGGGAAATGCTGGGAAGCCTGGCTAAGGCTAGAAGTGGAGCAACCAAGCTGTGAGGTGGAGTGTTTGAAGTGAATGATGAAGCCCGCCTGATTGATGAATCAGTAGGTCTGGAATGGGGTCCAGAGTCCAAGGCTGCTCGAGAAGGTAGCTTTGCAGGAATGGGAACCATATCTGTCGAGGCTAGTATGGGGCAATGAGGATCATTCTGCAACCCAACGACATTGCTTTCTGTATGAGTTTCGGTATCAGGGGAAATGCATAAAGAAGTCCCTGAGGCCAATCGTGGACCAGAGCGTCTCTGGGAGAGTGACCAGGAAGTGGAAGAAGGGAGAAGTAGTTGCTGCATTTGCTGTTGAAGGGGGTGGCAAAAATGTCGCAGCAAGGCTGTCCCCATTTGCTGAAAATCAGATCCGCAACCACTTGATTCAGAGACCACTCGTGAAGCATGAGAATAGCTCAGCTGAGCCTGTCCACTATGACGTTGGACCTCCCAGGGATGTGCGTCGCAATCAGAAATCGTTGGGAAGAAATCGCCCATTGCCAGAGTCTGAGCGCTTCTCGACATAAGGGATAGGACCTGGTCCCGCCCTGCTTGTTGATGTACCACACCACTGACATGTTGTCCGTTTGAATTGCAATGGTCCCAGAAGGGAGAGAGTTCTGACGAGCTTGCAACGCTAAGAGCACGGCTCTCATTTCCAAGACATTGATATGCAGATGGTACTCATGAGGCTGCCAAGTGCCTTGGACTGTCCTGCCCTGATAATGCCCCCCCCACCCTAACAGGGAGGCATCTGTGGTCACTGTGGCAACTGGAGGGGGCTGAATGAAGGGTCTGCCCTGAGACACTAATGGGGAGACCATCCAACAGGAAAGGTGCCTTTTGCATGCTTCTGTAATCATGATCATGTGAGACATGGGGAGCTGCTGGAAGGACCACTGTGTGAATAGAAGCCACTGCAGGATTCTCATGTGAAAGCGGGCCAGGGGTATCAGGAGAATTGCCGCTGCCATAGAACCTAGAGTTTGGAGGACATACCTGACGTACCCTCTTGCATTGTATGAGGACTTGAACTTGCTGGCGAATTGTGGACACCCTGCCTGAAGGTAGCTTTCCAAAAATGCTTCTTGTATTGAAGTCTGCTCCTATATAAATAATAGACTGACAGGGCAACAAGACAGATTTTTCGAAATTTATGGTGATGCCTAGTTGGGAACAAATTGAAATTGTATACTCCCTGGCTTGAAGGAGCTGATGCCTGGTAGCAGCAGTAAGGAGCCAGTCGTCTAGATATGGAAACACCTGGAATCCCTGACGTCTCAGGTGAGCCGTGACAACTGCCATACATTTGGTGAACACCCTGCGGGCTGTGGTGAGACCAAAGGGCAGAGCTCTGAAATGGTAATGAACGGCTTCCAGCTGGAAGCGAAGGAATCTCCTGGAGCACCTGTCCATTTTGATGTGATAGTACGCATCCTGAAGATCTATAGAGCACATCCAATTGTCCTGACCCAAAAAAGGTAGAATGGACTGTAGCGTGACCATCCGAAACTTTGTTCTTTGAAAAGACTTGTTCAGTCTGCTGAGATCTAAAATAGGTCTCCAGTCCCCTGTCTTTTTTGGTACCAAAAAGAACCTTGAGTAAGTTCCGGATCCGTGTTGGTCTGCTGGGACTTCCTGGATGACTCTTTTTTTCTAACAGTTTTGAAATTTCTATAACTGCTTGATCCCTCAGATTGGGTGGAACATCTGGGAGGGACTTGCATGACAGTAAAGGGGGCTGAGTGAATGGAATTCTGTAACCTCCGAATATTAATGAATGTACCCATTTGTCTTGCATTATACTTAGCCAGGCTTTTGGGTACAATGAAAGTCTTCCCCCGACTGCCTCCAGAGACGGACAGTCGGGCAATCCCTCAGGGATGTTGGAAGGGCTTGTCAGAGAAAGATTCTCTACTACCCTGGTTTTGCGGACCCCCTCTACCACGAGGGTGGCGTCTGTTACTATTGTTATTTCCTCCTCTGCCCCTGGAGAAAAAATCACTACGTGTGTCAGGCAAAGATCCCTGGGATTTTCAAAACCACATCTTTCCACTCTTCTGACCCTTAGGGTATGGTCTAGAGGGGGTGGAAAAACGGACTCCTACAGCAGAGTCTTGCCTTCCTGCTCACACCTAGTAAGTGTCTTTCACCTGTGGTCCAAAAAGATAGGAACCGTCAAAGGGAGTGTTGGTGAATGACGCTCTGAAGGGATCCACAAAATTACACACCCGCATCCATGCAAGTCTCCGAAGTGCCACGCCTGTGCCTGTGGCTCTACTCGCCCCATCGGCTGCATAAGAAATGAGCCTCATGGAGGAGTTGACTACTGAGTTAAGGGTTGCCAGCTGAGAGGACACTTTAGCCAGAGCCCCTTGAGCTGATGGATCCTGTAGGGTATATCTCCAAGCTCTTTCAGGAGATCCCTCTGAAGCCTGGTGAAATGGCATAAGTAATTCAGAGACCTCATGGAAAATGTCGCTGAAGCAAACATTCGCTTCCCGTATCTGTCCTTGGTCCTGGACTCCTTGTTAGGAGGATGGAGAGAGGAAGAAGTTTCCGCCAACTCCTTTTTAGTGGCTGCTGCTACCACCATGGCATCCACGGGAACACCCTTAGTAAGGAAGTGCTTGTCAGGGGGAGCAATAATAAACTTGCCCGGTCTCCTCGGGGTTGGTTCCACTGTATCCGGGGCTGACCAAGCCCTTCGAGCCACCACAGACATTAGTGGATCGAAGGGTGGAGAAACTCAGGAGGTGGAGGGTGGGGAACCAAATGCATCCAGGAATACAGATTCATCCTCAGTAGGGGCTAGGGTATTCCAGTTCCCCCTCTGCTTATGGATTTCTAGGATGTCCGCAAAGGAAACATCTTCAGAGGGAGAACTCAGGGACCCTTCCAACTCATCCAAATCCGTATCCGAAGTGACAGACTCGGGGGGGGGGGGTCAATGTGCTTCCTCTTGCACTTCTTCTGGGGGGGGGGCTCCTCTGAATGATCAAGGGAGGCTTCAGAAGAAGAGGAAACACCCAATGGGGTGACCTGGAGCATTGGTTCCCCACGCCTGGGGTCTGGAGGAGCGACAGAGGTTGACGCAGGCACCACAGGGGGCAGAGCTGGTGGGGCCGAAGGTGGGGCTGGCTCAGAGGCCAACACACTCCTCATGACATCGAAGGCATCCCTGCCACGATGCAAAGGCGGCTCCGAGGAAACCGGAATCCTCCTCCGCACCGAAGGAGACGGCTTCGAGGCCGATGTAGGAGCCGAGCTCACCTGCACCGATGCTCCGAGAGGGAGAACAGGGTCAGACAAGGGTCCGATGCCACTCGCCCCCTCGGAGCCTACGAGGGAGTCTCGGCGCCCAGATCCCTCAAGGGAAGGTACCATCGAAGGGATCGGAGCCGACGACGGATCCGAAGGAGAAATCGTTATCGGAGCCGATGGTTCCACGACTCAGACCCCAGCAAACTCTGGCTCCGAGCTCAAAGGAGTCAGAGGATGAATATCAATGGAAGCGGACGGAGCCGACACTTGTTGAGGAGGGCTGGACAACATTTTGGCCAGTGCCTGCGACTTCAACAACCTACTGACCACTCTCTCCACATCATGGTCCGAGAGCCTACAGGACCGAGAAGAGTGGGAAGATCTATGACTACGATCACTTTGTAAAAGGGGGGACCGAGAAGCCGAGTGTATGGACTCCAACAAAGGGGGCCTCGGTGTCTTGTGAGTCCTTGTCGGCTCCGAGGGAACTGGTGGAGCCGACGAGGAGGCAGTCTCCTCAGTACCAGCCGCAACCGAAGAAGTAGACAAGTCTTGGGCCAAAGATGGCTCCGAGCTGGGAGCCGACGATTTCACTGGTTTAGGAGACTTCACCGGCTGAGCCTTAGATGGTGAATCCTGAGGCTTAAGAAGGCTCCTCAATATAAGTTTATTTCTGTGCTCCTGCAGAACTCTTGGGCTGAATGCATGGCATACAGAACAAGAGTCCTGCAGGTGTACTGTGCCTAAGCAGTAGGAGTGTGCCCATCTGTCAGAGACATTTTCTGACAGCATGAGTCACACTTCTTGAAACCTGAAACCTTGGGATTTTTTGACATAATGTACAAAAAACACAAAACCACTCTAAACTAGAAAATACTGCTAAAGTGACTATCTTTGTAAAAGTCTAAACTAAGAAGACTAGCACTAACACTACACAAACAACAATAAAATACTAACAAGAAATATATCTAACCTCTAACTTAAAACGGTAACCTACGAATAGGGGGAAGATGTGGGGGAGGGGTGGGGAGAACTGTCTAATTTAAAAGAGTTCTAAGGGAAATGGAAATTACAACACTCTAAACTAATTAAACTAAAAGTACTATACATCGCTAACAAATAACAGAAGAAAAAGGTAGTATTATCAGAGAAGAAAGCTAATTAAACAAAGTTATATGAGCCTGAGCCAGTATCCAGGAACCTCACAGCTAAAGCGGTAAACAAGATCTGGGTAGGTAGCGCTAGGCATCTTGGGATAAGGGGTAGCCTCGAGCCAGTAAACAGCTCTCGAGCTATAGAAGATGGCCGAGTCGGGGCTGAAGATCGGCACAGAACCCAACCAGCAAGAACGAAGGCGAGATTCACAACATAACTTTTATTGCTTCCAGGCTGTGGCAATGGTGAGTCCAAACACTTTTTAGATACCATTGTAGCTTCCTCATATGCAGTCTTGCATATGGAATTAGCAGGATGCAGGATGCCATGAAGCCCAAAGCCTGCAGAATTTTTCTTGCAGGTAGCTGGGTCTTTGTTGCCATCATTTGGAAGTAATGAGTCAGTTGCCTTTGTTTGTCTGGCGTGAGATAAGCCATCTGGGCAGTTGTATTTAAGCTTGCACCCAGCAATATTATCTCTTGCGAGGGCACTAGTTTTGATTTCTTTTCGTTTACTGTGTACTCTAGGCAAATTAGTAATCTTTTTATAAACGCCAGATGCTTTAGTAGAATGTCCTTGCTCTCTGCTTGAATAAGGCAGTCGTCCAAGTAGGGATATATTTGAATTCCTTTTTGTCTGCAAAATGCAATTACTAGTGCAGGGCACTTTGTGAAGACCCTGGGTGCAGTAGATAAGCCAAAGGGCAGTGCAGAGAATTGGTAATGCATTGAGCCAGTTATGAATCTGAGGTATCTTCTGCACGATTGTCTGATTGGGACATGCAGGTATGCCTCTTTGAGGTCCAAAGTAACTAGCCAAGCCTTCTTGCCCAGCATGGGTAGAAGTTGCTATACTGTCAACATTTTGAATTTTGGAACGTCCAGGAAAGTATTTAGGGCAGACAGGTCCAGTATTGGTCTCCAGGCTTTGTCCTTTCTGGGTACCAAGAAAAGTCTTGAGTAAAATCCTTGCCCCTGCTCTTGCTGTGGTACTTTCTGAATAGCCCTCATGTCCATGAGAGCAGAAATTTGCTTTTGTGCCTCTTCCCATTGATTGTGCGGCAGGTCTGGCATACCTTTTGGCCTTGGGAGGGTGTGAAAGTGGAACCTGTAACCCTGAGAAACAATATTCAGTACCCATTTGTCCTGGGTGATCATGTGCCAATTTTGTGAGAAAAGTGCTAGTTTTCCCCCTATGGGTGCTGCCAAAAGGAAAGTGCTTGGCACTGGTAGAGGAAAGTCATTGGGACTGTTTCCTATAAGGTTGTGATTTAACTTCTCCTCCTTTGGGGGCTGAAGCACCCCATTGTTTAGGTCTGTATGAGGCTTGGGGCTGAGATCTGCCTCTTGGGAATCTGTATCTGCCTCTTTGTGGCCTGTCTGACACTAGAAAGGACCAATTTTTAGAAGGCCAGTTCCTGCTAAATCTGGGTGGCTGAACCTGTAAGAAATCCTTTACTGTCTTCAAGATTTTGCTTTACCCTCCATTTTCTTCAACACCTCTTCTGCCTTAACACCAAACAAGGTATCATGCTGTAATGGAGCATCCAATAATTTTGCTTTAACATGATCAGGTAAACTCTGCTCTTTTAACCAAGCATGCCTTCGAATGACAGAACCTGTAACTGCGGCTCTGCAGGAAGCCTCTAGTGAATCAAAACCACATTGCAAAGTATGCTTTCCCACTTGTTCAGCTGCATGCAATAAATCCTGAATTTCCTTGTTTTCAGGACATTCAGAGGTTGTAAGCATTTTCTGTTTTATCAGAGATATTAAGTATTGTTGATATTTAAGCATGTGAAACTGGCAGTTTAAAGCCCTTACAGCTAAAGTAGCAGAGGTGTAAACTTTTCCCCCCATCTGTCCAGTGCTCTAGAATCCCTATCAGAGGGAACAGGGTTTTTGCAGTGGAAGCCTTGACCCCTTTGGGACCCTGAAAAATTGTTTCTGAATCAGCAGCAGGGTTTTTATACAGAAATTTATGTGAATCTGGAACCCTGTAGTATCTATCTGGCTTAACAGGTACAGGGGGTAAAGAATCAGGAGACAAACTGGATTCAGAAAATACATCAACAACAATATCTAGCACAGGAGGGATAACAAGAGGCCTGTGCTGAGGCAATAAAAGAAAGTCTCTGAGCCTTTTCTTGAATTCTGAATAATCCTGGCTCTCCCAATGGAAATGCTCCTTCATGGTGTGCAGGGTTTCCCCACAAGAGTAGTCCTCAGGAGGAGAGGCTGAAGGGATAGATTCTTCAGCATCAGAGTCCTCATAGGGAGGAAGAGAATATCCCTGTTCTGAAGAGGAATCGGAAGAAATAGAAACTTGGTCAGAGGAGTCATAGTCAGTGTCTTGCCAAGGCCTTTTATCAGGAGGGGGATGGGAACCCCTGATCAAAGCAATTAGGTCCTTGGCCATTTTAAGCATCTGTTTCTTAGGCATGGATGACTGTCCAGGAGAATGCTGTACTTGTTTCTTTGTCTTTAAAGGTGTTTTAGACTTTGCCTTGGCTGCTGAAGTGGTCTTGATAGTAAGCTGTGCAGGTCTGAAAACACCCTCAGAAGCCGATGCCTGCTCAGCGGCTCCAGACCCATCTGAGGGAACAGTTTCCAAAGGCCCAATACCTTGAGTTTCCGAGGTCTAGTTGTCTCCACGTGGAAGTCGGAGGTGGCCTGTGGCTCTGAGGTAGCGGGTGCCAGGGGCTGCGAAAGCACCTCACTGAGAACCGGCGACTGGCCTAGAAGAGGCTTCATTGTGGGATTTGGACCTCGGATGCCTGTCCTTTTCTTTGTCTTTGCGCTTTTTATGAACTCCGGTCGTCGGTTGTTCCGACGGCATTATATAGTTAAACCTTCGGCCAAAGTAATGTAAAGCAAAATCAAACCGACGCTTAATAGTTCATTGGTTGAATCTAGCACAAAACCGACAACTAGCAACGTCGTGGTCAGGGCCCAGGCAAGGAATACAGTAAGAATGAAAATCCTTATGAGGTATTTGCTTCCCACAAGAAATACAATTGTTAACTTTTACTAACATCGGTCTGGAGCAAGAAAAAGTTTCCCCAATGGGGTACTTAGTTTTATTGAAGACTTCGGATCTGAAATTAAATTTCAAAAATCTCAGGAGTCGGCCGGCCGCCACTTGCGAACTGCTTTTGCTTCGGGCACCGCGTGGCAAGAAAGACTGAAGAAAATGGTGTCGGCTGCATCTTATATACCTCTGGCACACTGACATCAGGGAAGAGGCGACAGCAACCGACGCCGGACCAGGACTTTGGAATTCAGGCCAACTGCGGGTAGCCTGCCAGCAGGATAACCCAAGTGTAATGACTGCAACACTGAAACACGATGAACATCTGCAGTGGCAAAGCTTGCCCTGGACTTAGAGAGGCAAATGACAATGCTTTGTAAAGGTATGAACAGAACTCCAAGTAGCAGCCTCTAGAATGTCTTTGGTTGATACTCCTCCGAGAAAGGCTGCTGAAGTAGCTGCAGCTCTGGTGGAATGAGACCTAATGCCCTTGGGCACAGGTTTACCATGGTTTAAGTAGCAGAAACGGATGCAGTGGCTTATCAACTTTGAAACTGTCGGCTTTGAAATAGCCTTTCCTTCTGATCCTGCAGCATATGTCACTAGTAATTGCTCAGTTTTTCTTAGAGCTTTAGTCCTGCTCAAGTAGAATCTTAGCTGCCTGTGTATGTCCAAGGAATGCAGAATTCTCTCCCCCTTGTTCAGCGGACTTGGATAAAAGGTTGGCAGATGAATAGTTTGGTTAAGAGCCACACTGGAAATCACCTTAGGCATAAATGTAGGCTTTGTCCTCAGAGACACCCTGTCTGGGTAAAATATGATAAAAGGCTCTACAGCCATGAGGGCCTGTAGCTCTGAAACTTTTCTTGCTGAAGTAATTGCTAGTAGCAGAGCTGTTTTCCATGATACGAACTTTATATCAACGGTAGCAGCTGGTTCAAATGGAGGCAGGGTGAGCTTTTCCAACACATAATTGAGGTCTCATGCAGGTATTGGCGATCTTCTAGGAGGCCTTAAATTTTTGGCTCCTCTAAGATACTGCTTTAGTAAAGGATGAGAAAAGATTGGTGGCTCTGTATTGTAATGAGCCAAAATGGCAGAGGCATGGATTTTAATTGATGAGAAAGATAAACCTTTATCAAGCATCTCAGTCAAGTATTGTAATACCTGAGGAATATTTGGTTCTGCTGTATCAGTTTCTTGTGCTTGATTCCAAGCACAGAATCTCTTCCATTTATCTGCATAAGATTTTCTAGTACTACGCCTTCTGGCTTCCAAAATGACATCAATAACAGCTTTACTGAGAGGTGCTGTTTGTATAACTACATGATCAGCCATGCTGCCAGATTCAGTGTCTGGAGTTGATTGTGCAGGATCTGATTGTTTTTCTGGGACAGTAGTTGAGGTCTTTGAGGTAAGGCCCAAGCTGTGTAATGAAACAAGTTCCTTAGGATTGGGTACCAGTGTTGGCAGGGCCAGTCCGGGGCAATTATTATCTTTGGTTTCTCTTGTCTGACTTTTAGGGGGACCTTGGGAAGAAGAGGCAGAGGAGGAGAGGCGTAAACTGATAGTTTTTTCCAACTGAAGGATAGGGGGTCCACTTTCCATGCTTGTCTGTGATAAGTCCTTGTGCAGAATCTTTTCCATTGATAATTTTGAGGAGAGGCAAATAGAACTATGTCTGGGCTCCCCCATTTCTTTGTTATCATGCTGAAGACTTGTGGATCTAGTTTCCACTCGTGAGGATCCATAAGGTTTCTGCTTAAATCGTCTGCCAGAGTATTTTGCTTTCCTGGCAGGAATTGAGCTTGAAGATGTATTTGGTAAGTCAAAGCTGTGTCCCACAGTGCCATGGCTAATCTGCAAAGGGGATATGAGTGTGTGCCCCCTTGCTTGTTTATATACCACATGACCGTGGTGTTGTCCGTCTTTATCAGTAGTTGTCCTGGATGAAGCAAGTCCTTGAAGATTGTTAGGGCATTTTGAACAGCTAGCATCTCTTTCTGGTTGATACGTAGATGCATTTGTTTTGGGGTCCATATGCCCTGAATGCATCTTCCTACCATGTGGGCTCCCCAGGCATAATCTGATGAGTCTGTTGTTAAGGTTTGGCTGGCAGGGGGTAGAGTGAAGACCCGTCCCATGTTTTGGTGACATGCCTTTGCCCACCATAGAAACTCCTGTTGCGGGCAGGGAATGAGAGCAATCATTGTTTCCAGACTGTGACAATGTTGACTCCATAAACTTTTTAGGTACCATTGAAGTTTCCTCATATGCAGTCTTGCATATAGAATCAGTAGGATGCAGGATGCCATGAAGCCCAAAGCCTGCAGAATTTGTCTTGCAGATAACTGGGTTTTGTTGCCATCAGCTTGAAGTAAGTAGTCAGTTGCGTTTGCTTGTCTGGCATGAGGTAAGCCATCTGGGCAGTTGTATTCAAGCTTGCACCCAGGAATGTTATTTTTTTGACAGGGTACCGGTTGTGATTTATTTTTGTTTATTGTGTACCCTAGGCACGTTAGAAGCCTTTTCACAAACGCCAGGTACTGACGAAGAATGTCCTTGTTCTCTGCTTGAATGAGACAGTCATCCAAGTAAGGCTATATTTGTATACTTTGTCTGCAAAATGCAATTATTGGTGCCAGGCACTTTGTAAAGACCCTGGGCGCAGTAGATAAGCCAAAAGGAAGTGCAGAGAATTGGTAATGCATTAAGCCAGCCTTGAATCTGAGGTATCTTCTGCACGATTGTCTTATTGGGACATGCAGGTATGCCTCTTTTAGGTCTAATGTCACCAGCCAAGCATTCTTGCCCAGCATGGGCAGAAGCTGCTGCAAAGTCAGCATTTTGAATTTTGGAATGTCCAGGTATGTGTTCAAAATCGATAAATCCAGTATTGGCCGCCAGGCCTTGTCCTTTCTGGGCACCAAGAACAGTCAAGTAAAAACCTTGTCCTTTTTCCTGTTCTGGTACTGGCTGAATGGCCTCCATATCCATGGGGGACATAACCTGTTTCTGTGCCTCTGCCCATTGATTTTTTGGCAGATCTGGTCAACCGTTTGCCATTGGCAGAGTATGGAAATGGAATCTGTATCCCTGTGATATTACGTTTACCACCCACTTGTCCTGGGTTAGTAACTGCCAATTTTGAGCAAAAAGTGCTAATTTTCCCACTAAGACCGCTGCCGAAATATAAGTGCTTGGTGTAGGCAGAGGGAAGTCACTGGGACTGTTTTCTGTAGGTCTGCACTGTATCGCCTCCAGTTTTGGAGGTAGAAGCGCCCTCTTGCTTTGACCTGTATGAATCTTGTGCCTGGTATCTGGAACCCTTAGGGCGTCTAGATTTGCCCCTTTGAGCTCTGTCTGACACAGGAAAGGACCGATTTTTTGTAGACCAGTGTCTACTGAATCTTGGTGGCTGCACTTGTAAGAAGTCTTTTACAGTTTGCATAGACTTAGCTTTGTCTTCCATTTTCTTTAAAACCTCCTCTGCCTTAATACCAAACAGAGTATCATGCTGTAAAGGTGCATCTAGCAATTTAGCTTTAACATGATCAGGCAAATTTTGTTCCTTTAGCCAGGCATGCCTTCTAATCACAGATCCAGTAACTGCGGCCCTGCAGGAGGCCTCCAAGGAGTCAAAACCACACCCGGCAAGAAAGACTAGAGAAGATGGCATCGGCTGTCAGCTTTATACTCCTGGCGCTCTGACGTCAGGGAGCATGGTTGAACAGCCGACGCCGGACCCAGACTTTGGGATTCTGGCCGACCGAGGGCTGCCTGCCGGCAGGGGAGAACCCTACAGTCATGACTGCAACAGTGAAACACGATGAACATCCACATTGCAAAGTATGCTTTCCAACCTGTTCAGCTGCATGCAATAATTCCTGCAATTCTTTACTTTCTGCACATTCAGAAATCAACATCATTTTCTGTTTCAGCAATCCCATAACATGTTGTTGACACTTGAGCATATGAAATTGACAGTTTAAAGCCGTAATTGCCAAGGTTGCAGATGTATACACCTTTTTTCCCCATCTATCCAGTGCCCTTGAATCTCTGTCAGAGGGGGTAGGATTTTTTGCTGTTGAGGCCTTAACTCCCTTTGGACCCTGTGAAATAGTTTCAGGATCAGCAGCAGGGTTTCTAAATAAAAATGTATGCGAGTCAGGGACCCTGTAATATCTATCAGGCTTGCTGGGAGCCGGAGGTAAGGAGTCAGGGGTCAAGCATGACACCGAAAAACACATCCACAATGTCTAACACAGGGGGAATGGCTAAAGGCCTGTGCTGAGGGAGGAGAAGGAAATCCCTGAGCCCCTTTTTTGATTCTGAGAAATCTTGACTCTCCCAGTGAAAATGCTCCCACAAAGTATGCAAGGTTTCTCCAAATGAACAATCCTCAGGAGGTGATGCAGATGGTATTGACTCCTCTGCATCAGAATCCACATAGGTAGGTATAGATAATTCCTAATCAGAAGAGGAATCAGAAGAATTAGAAACCTGATCTGAAGATTCATAATCAGTGTCTTGCCTAAGCCTCTTATCTGGAGGGGGATGGGAACCCCTGATCAAGGTAATAAGGTCTTCAGCCATTTTAATAATTTGTTTTTTTTTTAGGCATAGAGGCCTGTGTACGTGGCTCATGCGTCAGTTTTTTAGTTTTAGAAGTTGCTTTTGTCTTTGGTTTTGCAGCTGTCGTCGGTTTGATATACAAATGTTGAAGCCTGAAAACCCCCTCAGAAGCCGGTGCCTGCTCAGCGGCTCCGGACCCATCCGAGGGAGATACATCCGTGGGTCCAATACTTTGAGTATCTCGTGGCATGCCGGACTCCACATGAGTGTCAGTAGAGGCCTGCGACTCTAAAGTAGCGGGTATCAGGGGCTGCGAAAGCGCCTCACTAAGTACCGGCGACTGGCTTAGGAGAAGTTTCGTTGTCGGTTTTGGGCCTCGACTGTCTCTCTGTCCTTTTCTTTGCATTTTTTATGTACGCCGGTAGTCTGATTCCTATCCGATGACATTTCTGGGTAGTTAAATCTGTTTCCAAAATACTCTGAGGCAAAAATATACTGACGCTTAATAGTGCATTGGTTAAATCTAGCACAAATCCGACAGCCAGGTACGTTGTGATCAGGGCCTAGGCAAGGAATACAGTATAAATTGAAATCCTTATGAGATACTTGCTTCCCACAAGTAATACTACTATTAACTTTTTCTGACATCGGAATGGAGCAAGAAAAATGTTTCCCCAATGGGGTACTTAGCTGTAATGAAGTCTTCGGTTCTGCAACTCAAACTTGAATATTTCAGGAGTTGGTTGAGCGGCACTTGCAAAATGCTTCTGCTTCGGGCACCGTGCAGCAAGAAAGACTAAAGAAAATGGCGTCGGCTGCATGTTTTATACCCCTGACAACCTGACGTCATGGAAGAGGAGACAGCAACCGACGCAGGACCCAAGACTCTGGAATTCAGGCCGACTGAGGGCAACCTGCCAGCAGATTACCCAAATGTAATGACTGCAACAGTGAAACACGAAGAACATCAGAAGATAATTCAGGGTTAAGGAACTAAGGAGTTTGGCCTTCCCAAACGATCTCTGTATTGGGTAGAATGAGCTAATGAGATGGGAGTGGGAGGAGTGTCCCAGATCAATTTACAATAGGGGTGGGCAACTGCAAAAGCCACCATCTTTAAAACTCAGCCAGAGATCAGCAAGTATACAAATGCAGACACAGACAAGTAAATAATTCAGTCAAGCTAATAAATAAAAACAGTGTAGTATTGTTAACGTATTACATCCGAGTGACGTCTCCAGGTGCATCTGTAGTTAACTCCTAACAAATGCCTCTAAGCGTCAAATATTGCTTGCTCATATTTACATCAGTAATTCCAAAACCATGCTATTTACAAGATTTTAAAAGATTTCATCTTAAAGTTTATGCAATGGCAAACTCAACTGCATTACTATTTGACCTCTTTCTAGTGCAGGTAAACAGATGTAAACTGTTGTGTATTTTTTTATATTAATTTATATAGATACAACTTTCACATTTTTCTAAATATCTCAACAACACAGACAAAACTCCTTAACCTTATATGAAAGCTATCTGCTAGATGTACAAAATGCTGCTTACAGTATGCATGTAACTTGAGTGGTTGCTGAGATATTGTAAGTTGTTTACAAAATATTACAAATGTAACAGTTACTGTGACACACAACATTTGGTTTAAGACCTACAACCTAAAGAATGCTACCACTATAAAAACAGTTTGGGCCATTCACACTTCTTTCATATAGTCCCTCTGGTTTCAGAGATATGAACATTTGTTTCAAATGTGAGGACACAACTTGATTTTGTCAAAAGGCTTAGGCTCTGCTCATTGGAAGTTACAGTGCAAATTTCCCGAGCTCCACTGCAGTGAATGAGTTAAGAAACATTGAACAGTCAGATAAAGTACAAAAAATATACTTACATCAGCTCTACATTTCCAGATTGTTTGAGAAGCACTCTCAGTCAGGCACAATGGAGCTTCTATCAAGGGAAGCAGAAATTCACACAAAGGTAGCATATTTTTCAAGGCCTGGTCAGAGGTAGAACAGATGTAAAATCTTACCATAACCATAGATGCCCTTCTCTTCCATGCTGCAATATTCCTCTCTCGGGTTTTCCTCTCTTGCTACCCGAATGTCTGGCCAGTATACAAAAGCTTGTAGTCACTGCTAGGTACATAGGATGTCTGACGTTAGCCTAGGAAGCGTGGGCCATAAAAGTGACATTTGCATAGAACTTTCCTCAGAATTTCTCTGCCCCCAGGGAAAAAAATCAGACAGTAACTCAGGAAAAAGTACAGTTTTGTACCTACCATAAATGTAGATGTCCGATAGGCATGCATCTGCAGTCCTTACAAATGGGTTGTCCTGTCGTCAGGCAGCCCTTCGGTCGGCCGGATTCCAAAGTCTGGGTCTGGCCTCGGCTGGTGTCGCACTTCACCCGACGTCATAGCTGCAGTTCTTCGGGTATAAAGGCATCAGCCAACGCCATTTTCCTCAGTGTTTCTTGCCCCAGATGCCAGGTGCCCTCTAGGAAGGCTAAATTTGGATAAATGCAAATGGTTCCAAATAGTAGAGAGCAAACAAAAAATAAGCATGTATGCACATATATCCAAACAAATACACCATAATAGATTCCCCCAGCTAGCTACAAGATGGGCAAATAACCTAGGAGTACCACAGAGGGGAAGGAGGGTGGGTAATCCTGACTGCAGATGCATGCCTATCGGACATCTACATTTATGGTAGGTACAAAACTGTACTATGTCCTTCAAGGATGCATCTGCAGTCCTTACAAATGGGTAGAATACCATAGCCAAACTGGGGGAGGAGGAGAAATAAGATTATGGTGTAGTTAAGATCCCTTGCAAAACAGCAGTGGCAAAACCTGCTCGGGATCTGGAGTATAAAGGTAAATTATAATGCTTGGCAAATGTATGCACGGAGCTCCAAGTAGCAGCCTCTAAAATGTCTTTGGTAGCCACTCCTCGTAAAAAAGCTGTGGTAGTGGCTGTAGCCCTTGTAGAGTGAGGCCTGATGTTTTCTGGAGTCTTCTTCCCATGGTAGGAGTAACAAAATCTAATGCAATTTCCTATCCACTTAGAGATTGTCTGTTTTGAAATTGCTTTTCCTTCCATTCCTGTTGCATATGCTACTAGTAGCTGGTCAGTTTTTCTATTGCTCTTGGTCCTGTCCAGGTAGTAACGTAATTGTCTATGTACATCCAAGGTATGCAACAGTCTTTCTCCCCTGTTCTGTGGGTTGGGGAAGAATGTAGGTAGGTGGATAGCTTGATTTAAAGATACCCTGGAGACCACCTTTGGCATAAAAGTAGGGTTAGTTCTCATGGACACTCTATCTTGATGGAAGATCAGGAAGGGCTGTACTGCCATTAATGCCTGTAGCTCAGATACCCTTCTTGCTGAAGTGATTGCAAACAGGAAAGCAGTTTTCCATGATAAGTACTGTAATTCTGCTGTTGCTGCTGGCTCGAAAGGAGGGAGTGTCAACTTTTCTAGCACAAAGTTCAAGTCCCATGCTGGTAATGGTGGCTTCCTAGGTGGCTTTACATTTTTAATCCCTCTCAGAAACTGCCTGAGCAGAGGATGTGAGAAGACTGGAGGATCCAAGTTGTATTCTGCTGAAATAGCTGATGCATGAATCTTAATGGAAGAATAGGACAGGCCGTTGTGGAAGAGCTCTGCCAAGTATTCCAGGATGTTAGCTATGTTTACCAGTGACACATTCTCTCCTTTTGCAGTACTCCAAATGAGATATCTTCTCCATTTTGCTGAATAATTTTTTCTTGTTGAGGGTCTGCGAGCCTCCAAGATAATGTCTTTAACCCTTTGAGATAAATCTGGGTTATTTGGTCTTATGCAATGTTCCAGGCAGCCAGCTGCAGTGTTTTCAGGTTTGGATGCAGGGTTTTGAAGTTGTTCTGTGTTAACAGCAAGGGAACTAGGGGCAGAGGCCATATTTGTTCCCGAGACATACTCCTCAGTAATGGGTACCAATGTTGCCTTGGCCAGTCTGGAGCTATCAGGATGATCCTTGGGCGGTCTTCTTTGATCTTCAATAGCACCTTGTGCATCAAAGGAAGAGGTGGGAATGCATATGCTGTCAGGTTTTTCCAACTGAAAGATAGGAGTCCACTTTCCAAGCAAGTGGGTGGTACGTCCTTGTGCAGAATTTTTCAGTTGGTGATTGTGTGGGGATGCAAATAAGTCTATTTCTGGTAGTCCCCATTTCCCTGTAATGGTTTTGAAGATGTCCGGATGCAGCATCCATTCGTGGGCATCCGTGGTAGTTCTGCTTAGGATGTCTGCTAGTATATTTTCTTTTCCTGGCACAAAAATTGCTTGTAGCTGAATGTTGAAGCTCAGTGCCACATTCCAGAGGTCCATTGCCATCCGGCATAGAGGGTATGAATGTGTGCCTCCCTGTTTGTTGATGTACCACATAACTGTGGTGTTGTCCGTCCTTATCAGCAGTTGACCCTGTCGAAGAAATGGTCTGAATGCCTGAATTGCCAGTTTTACTGCCAGCATTTCCTTTTGATTTATGTGTAGGTGCAGCTGGTCTTGAGTCCATAAGCCTTGTATGCACTTGTCCAGCATGTGTGCCCCAACCGAGGTCTGAGGCGTCTGTTGTGATGGTCTGGCTTGGTTGAGTGCTGTGGAAGGGCAGTCCCTTGTTTGATTGACAGGCCTGAGCCCACCATTGGAATTCTTGTTTCAGGCATTGGAATTATTGGAATTTGGGTTTCTAGGCTGTGCTTGTGCTGAGACCATAAATTCCTTAGGTACCACTGTAACTTTCTCATATGTAGTCTGGCATGTGGAATCAATATTATGCAGGATGCCATGTAACCGGGAGCTTGCAGGACTTTTCTTGCTGTTAGCTGGTTCTGCTTTGTTAATGCCATGAAGTAGAAAGGGAGTTGCTCCTGTTTTTCTACTGTCAGGAATGCCATTTGTTTTGATGTGTCCAGATCTGCACCCAAGAAGGTTATCCTTTGGGATGGTATCAGCCTTGACTTTTTTATATTGACTGTGTATCCCAGGGCTTGTAGTAGATGAATGACCCTTTCCAAATCTTTTGTTAATTTGTTTTTGTTGTCCGCTTGTAACAGGCAGTCGTCCAGGTAAGGGTAAATTTGAATTCCTGAAGCCTGCAATGAGCAATTACTGATGCCAGGCATTTCGTGAATACTCTGGGTGCAGTAGATAAGCCAAAGGGCAATGCTGAGAATTGATAATGCTCTGATCCTGCAAGAAATCTGAGGTATCTTCTGCAATTTGGTCGTATGGGGACGTGCAGGTATGCCTCCTTGAGATCTAGAGTTACCAGCCAAGACTCCTTGCCCAGCATGGGAAGAAGCTGCTGTAGGGTCAGCATTTTGAATTTTGGAACAATGAGGTATGTGTTTAAAGCGGACAGGTCGAGAATAGGTCTCCATTGGTTTTCTTTTCTTGGTACCAGGAAGAGTCTGGAGTAAAATCCTTGCCCTTGTTCCACAGATGGTACCCTTTCTACAGCTCTCATCCTTAGTAAGTGAGTTATTTGTTCTAGAGCTTCTGCCTTCTGATTTGGAGGTAGGTTTGGCATTCCTCTCTTCCTTGGTAGAGTATGGAAGTGAAACCTGTAACCTTGGTCTATTGTCTGTAAAATCCATTTGTCTCCTGTGATGTAATGCCAGTTTACTGAAAATAAGGCTAGCTTCCCGCCTAAGGGTGCCTCTAGTTGTTCCCTGGTAGGCGGTGCCAGAGCCAAGTCACTGCGATTGTCCTGTGGAAGTGGTGGTGGCTGGATCTGTGCCTGTACCTCGCTGGTTGTTAGCCTGCCACTGACGTCCTCTGTAGGCACCTCTGGATTGACCCCTGCCTCTTGAGCGCCTATTCCTGCCTCTCGGAGCTCTGGAGGTGTCTGGAAAGGACCAATTCTTGGAAGGCCAGTTCCTGCTAAACCTTGGAGGCTGGACCTGCAAGAAATCCTTGACTGTCTGGACAGATTTTGCTTTCTCTTCCACCTTCTTCAGCACCTGCTGCGCAGGGGAGCCAAACAAATTGAGCTTATCCATGGGAGCATCTAGGAGCTTTGATTTAACATGGTCTGGTAAGGACTGCTCTTTTAACCATGCATGTCTTCTGATCACTGTGCCAGTCATGGCTGATCTAAAGGAAGCCTCCAGTGCATCATAGCCGCATTTTAAGGAATGATTACTGACCTGCTGAATGTTATGTACCATTTCCTGTACAGATTTTTTGTCTAATGGTTCATCCGAGGACAGTTTTTTAGTTAATTGGTCTAACATAAATTCCTGATACTGAATCATGTGGAATTGACAGTTCAAGGCCCTAGCTGAAAGAGTAGCAGAAGTGTAAACTTTTTTACCCCATCTCTCTAAGGCCCTAGATTCCCTTTCAGAGGGGAGGGGGTTTTTGGTAGAAGTAGCTGCTACAGCCTTGGGTCCCTGGGAGATCGTTTCGGGATCTGCAAAAGGGGCCTTATACAAATGATAATGTGTGTCCGGAAAGTACAGTTTTGTACCTACCATAAATGTAGATGTTCGAAGATCCACATTGCTGCAGTCATAACTTATGGGGTAGTCCGCTGTCCTCGGTTGGCCCAAATACCAAAGTATTAGGCTGACGTCGGTCATGGGCGCTCAGATCTGACGTCAGAGCGTCAGGGTATTAAAGCGCATGACCGACGTCATTTCCTCAGTCTTTTCTTGCCCCAGATGTCAGAAGGCCCTAAAAATAAAGGCCACAGCCAAAAATAGAATAACTCCCTAAAACCATGTACAAAAAACAGCTACAACCCAAATCATACCACCACTCCAAACTACAGAGGGGAAGGAGGGAGGTAATTGGACTGCAGCAATGTGGATCTTCGAACATCTACATTTATGGTAGGTACAAAACTGTACTATGTTCTTCATCTCACATTGCTGCAGTCATAACTTATGGGTAGAATCCCAAAGCAGAGGTAAAGGGAGGCTGGCAAAATCATAAAGCATTGGGTGCTGCCAAAATGCCCTGTAAGATTGCAGTGGCAAATCCAGCCCTAGATTTGGAATAAAGCGGAAGATGGTAATGTTTAGAAAAAGTGTGCACTGAACTCCAAGTAGCTGCTTCCAAAATATCTTTAGTAGCTACCCCCCTTAAAAACGCAGTAGAAGTGGCAGTAGCCCTAGTGGAGTGAGGCCTGATTCCAGCTGGAATCTCCTTACCATGATGAGAATAACAAAAAGCAATACAAAAGCCAATCCACTTAGAAATAGTTTGCTTTGAAACAGGTTTCCCCTGAGAACCCAAAGCAAAAGAAACAAACAACTGCTGAGACTGTCTGAACCCTTTAGTCTTGCTCAAATAATAACGCAACTGCCTGTGAATATCCAAAGTGTGCAAGATTTTCTCCCCTTTATTTTGGGGATCTGCATAAAAAGTAGGCAAATGAATAGATTGGTTCAAGGCCACATTTGAAACCACTTTAGGCATAAAAGTAGGGTTAGTGCAGAGATACCCTGTCCTTATGAAAAATTAGGAAGGGTTCAACTGCCATTAGAGCCTGTAATTCAGAAACCCTTCTAGCAGACGTAATGGCCAACAAAAAAGCAGTCTTCTAAGACAAAAACTTTAGCTCAGCTGAAGCTGCAGGTTCAAAAGGAGGTAAAGTAAGTTTTTCCAACACAAAATTGAGATCCCAAGCAGGAGTAGGAGCTCTCTGGGGGTCTTATGTTCTTTGCCCCTCTAAGGAATTGCTTAAACAAAGGATGACAGAATAATGGTGGGTCACAGTCATAGTGAGCAGAAATGGCTGCAGCATGAACTTTTATAGAGGAGAAAGACAAACCCTTGTCCAATAATTCTGTAAGATATTGAAGAGAAATACTCAAATCAGGCCTGGAAACATCAAAGCTCTTTGCTTTGCTCCAAATAAAAAATCTCCTCCATTTATCAGCATAAACTTTCCTTGTACTAGGCCTCCTGGCCTCCAAAATAACATTCAAAACTTGTTGAGGAAGCTGCGGCCCTCCAGGGTCTAGAACAGAATATGCCAGGCTGTTAGATGCAGGGACTGAATCCTGACATTGAAGAAATGATTGCCCTCCTGAGTCAAAAGGTGCGGAATCAAAGGCAAAGGGTAAGGAGGATCCCATACTAAACTCCTTAGCAGAGGGTACCAGTGCTGTCGAGGCCAATCTGGAGCTATTAGAATCATGGAGGGCTTGTCCTGTCTGACCTTCAAGAGAACCTTTGGAAGAAGAGGCAGAGGCGGAAAGGCATAGACGTGAAGATTGCTCCAACCGAATGATAGAGCATCCACTTTCCAAGCTGTGGAATGAAACATCTTTGTGCAAAACTTTGGCACCTGGAAATTTAGTGGAGAAGCGAACAGATCTATGTCTGGAGTCCCCCATATCATTGTCAACTGTTGAAATACACGAGGATCCAATTTCCACTCGTGGGGATCCACTATCCGTCTACTCAAAACATCTGCTAAGGAGTTCTGTGCTCCTGGCAGAAACCTTGCTTGAAGAGTGAGTTGCAAACTGAGAGCAGTCTCCCACAAAATCATAGCTTGCCTGCAAAGAGGGTACGAATGGGTTCCCCCTTGCTTGTTGATGTACCACATGACAGTTGTGTTGTCTGTTTGAATCAACACCTGCCCTGGGAGAAGTAAATCCTTGAAAGCCATCAATGCAAACTGGACTGCTAACATTTCCTTCAAGTTGATATGTAAATGTTGAAGTCTGACAGGCCACGTGTCTTGAACCCATTTTCCATTGAGGTGTGCTCCCCAGGCCTTGTCCGAGGCATCCGTCGTTAAAATCTGACTTGCCTCTGGTCGGGTCACAGAGAGTCCCTTGTTTAGGTGACATTCCTGAGCCCACCACAAAAATTCCTTTTGAATGCAAGGTATTATCTGAATGACAGTGTCCAAATCTTGGCAGTGTTGTGTCCATACATTTTTGAGATACCATTGTAGCTTCCTCATATGCAGTTTGGCATTGGGAAGCACCAGAATACAAGATGCCATGAACCCCAAGGCTTGAAGGACTGTCCTTGCAGTCAGCCTGGACAGTAGAGACAATTGATGGAAGTAAAGTGTAAGATTCTTTTGCTTGTCCGGGGTCAAAAGGCCATCTGGGAAGCTGTATTCAGTCTCACACCCAGAAAGCACATTTCCTGAGAGGGTACTAGACTGGACTTTGTTTCGTTCACAGAATACCCTAGGCACCTTAACACTGTCATAACATACTGTAGATGGTGAAGAAGCTCGAGCTTGTCTTGAGCCAGAATCAGGCAGTCGTCCAAATAAGGATAAATTTGTATTCCTCTTAACCTGAAGAAGGCTATTACTGGAGCCAGAACTTTTGTGAATACTCTGGGCAGTAGATAAGCCAAAGGGCAATGCAGAGAACTGATAATGTAAAGTCCCAGCCAAAACGCAGGAATCTCCTGCAACTGAGTCTGATAGGAACATGAAGATAAGCCTCTTTGAGATCCAGAGTTACCATCCAGTGATCTTTGCCCAACAGAGGCAGAAGTTGTTGCAACGTCAACATTTTGAATTTTGGAATGTCCAGATATGTGTTGAGGACAGATAGATCCAAGATTGGCCTCCAAGTGTTTCCTTTCTTTGGTACAAGAAATAGGCGAGAGTAAAATCCGAGGCCCACTTCTGACAGAGGGACCTGCTGTATAGCCCCCATTTGAAGAAGTAAAGAAATCTGTTTGTGAGCCTCTGCCCTTTGCTGAGGAGGAACGTCTGGCATGCCTTTGAAAGGAGGCAATGTATGGAAATAAAACTTGTAGCCTCAGTCTATAATGTCCAACACCCATTTGTCTTGGGTGACTAGAAGCCAATTTTGCTTGAAGAGTGCCAACTTTCCTCCCAAAGGAGCTGCCAGGCAGGAAGGATCTGGCAGCTGGAAATGCAGGTCATTGGGCCTGTTTACGAAAGGACTGGCCCCTGCCCTCACCTGTAGATTGTGCTGGTGAACTCCACGGTCTGGGCCTGAAAGAACTCTGAGCTCTGCCCCTACCCCGTCTAGATCTACCCCTAGACTGCGAATCAGAAGAAGGGTAAGTCCAACCCTTAGCAGGCCAGTTCCTGCTGAACTTAGGGGGCTGCACCTGCAAAAAATCTTTAACAGTCTGCATAGACTTAGCCTTGTCTTCCATTTTTTCAAGACAGACTCCACAGGAGAACCAAACAAAACTTCAGACTGCAAAGGAGCATCCAAAATCCTAGCTTTAACATGCTCTGACAAATTCTGATCCTTAAGCCAGGCGTGCCTGCGAAGAACTGAACCAGTGGCAGCCACCCTGGAAGAAGCCTGCAAAGCATCAAAACCACACTGCAAAGCATGCTTACCCACCTGATCAGAGGCATGTACCAAATCCTGTAATTCCTTACACTCTATGCCCTCTGCCAAAGCATCCATTTTAGATTTTAACTGAGTAAGAAGAAAATTCTGGTATTTCAACATATGAAACTGGCAATTCAAAGCCCTCATTGCTAAAGTGGAAGAGGTATATACTTTCTTACCCCACCTTTCCAAAGCTCTAGCATCCTTATCCAAAGGAACTGGATTCTTTACAACAGAAGCCCTGACACCCTTAGGTCCCTGGCTAATAGTTTCTGGGTGCCCTAGGGCTCTTATACAGATATTTATGAGCCTCAGGCACTCTGTAATACCTATCCGGCTTCACTGGCGCAGGAGGCAAAGAATCTGGATTAAGGGAAGCCTCAGAGAAAACGTCTTGAACAACATCCAAAACAGGAGGTATAGCCAAGGGCCTATGCTGTGGCAAAAACAAAAATTCCCTAAGCCTCTTCCTGGAATCTGAGAAATCCTGACCTTCCCATTTAAAATGCTCCCTCATGGAATGCAGGGTTTCTGAAAAAGAAAAATCCTCTGGAGGAGAAGCAGAAGGAGTGGAATCCTCTGCGTCTGAATCAGAATAAGGAGGAAAATCCTGAATGTCTTCAGCCGAAGACTCTGAGTAATCTGAAGCCTGCTCCAAACTTTCCATTTCTGGCTCCACCCTAGGCCTCTTATCCGGAGGGGGCATAGAACCCCTGATTAAAGTAATTAAATCTTCTGCCATTTTAAGCATGTGCTTTTTAGGCACACAACCTGCAGAACTAGGACTGACACCTGTGGAAGGCAAACCAGGCCTGCCTTTGGAAGGCACCTTAGAGACAGAAGGAGAAGGCCTAACCACCTTAGGCAAAGAAGGGAGAATAGTAACCTGAGAGGCCCCCTCAGCCTGACCTGACTCCTGGGAACCCACATCTTGCAAAACCAACGTCTCCCCCTGAGACTCAGATGAAACTGCGTCCGGATCAACCGAATCCACAGTGGTGTCTAAAGAACCGGCGTCCGGAACGGACGAGTCATCCTGTTTGGACTTTAAAGATTTATCTTTGCGCTTCTTCGTGGTAGCGGGCGTCGGAGGATCCGACGGCATATTGTAATTACACCGCTTACCGAAGACAAGCCTAGCACAATCTAACCTACGTTTAATGGTGCGCTTATTAAATCTAGCACAAAAGCGACACCCTACTACGTCGTCCCAAACAAGGAATACAAAGAGAGTGGTAATCCCTATGCGGTATCTGTTTCCCACAAGAAATACAATTATTCACTTTTTCTGACATCCGGAAGTAACTGAGGCAAGAAAAAACAAAAATATTCCCCAACGGGGTACTTAGCCCAACTTGGTATCGGTCTGAAACTCAGAATACCAAAATTTCAGAACGCCGAACGGCACTTGCAAACGCTGCTTCTGCTTCGGACCATGCGGCAAAAAAGACTGGGGAAATGACGTCGGTCATGCGCTTTAATACCCTGACGCTCTGACGTCAGATCTGAGCGCCCATGACCGACGTCAGCCTAATACTTTGGTATTCGGGCCGACCGAGGACAGCGGACTACCCCATAAGTTATGACTGCAGCAATGTGAGATGAAGAACATCCCTGTAGTACCGATCGGGCTTAGCAGGGGCCGGAGGAAGAGAATCAGGAGCAGTACAAGCATCATTAAAAGCATCATCCACAACAGTAAGTACTGGAGGAATGGCTAAAGGCCTATGCTGTGGCAAATGCAAAAAGGTTCTAAGCCTTTTCCTAGAGTCTGAAAAATCCTGGCCCTGCCATTGAAATTGTTCCCTCATAGCATGCAAGGTTTCCCCAAAAGAAAATTCCTCAGGCGGAGAGGCAGAAGGAATGGACTCTTCTGCATCAGAGTCCTCATAAGGAGAAAAGGGGCCCTCAGGAGGGTTTGAATTATCTGATTCATCAGAGGAGCCATCTGAAGAAACTGGCTCAGGGGGCTCTACTCTAGTCCTCTTCTCTGGAGGTGGGTGAGAGGCCCTGTCTGGATGTGGTTGGGATCCCCGGATCAAAGAAATGAGATCCTCTGCTAGACTAAGCATTTGTGAACTAGAGCAATGCCTGTGAGAGGGGGTCTTAGCAGGCACAGATTTGGTAGTTTTTGCTGCTTTAGCCCTGGCAAAGGCCTTAATCGACATGGATGCAGGAGGTCTAGCAGCTCCACGTGCAGGGGTAGAAATATCCAAAGGGATAGTATCAGATAAATCCTGTGAACCTGCAAGAGCAGGTGGGATTTCAGTAGCAGATTCAGCCAGGCTGGATGAGGCCTCGGTAAGTGTCAAGCTTTCGGCCGAAGGAAGAACCGTGGACTCGGTTTCAGCCGAAACCGAGACACTCGCGGTTGGCTTAACCGCGGTTTCGGCCGAAACCGTGGACCGCGAATGTCGGTCCTTTTCCTTGCGCTTTTTAGAAATTTGCGTAGTCGGAGTATCCGACGGCATAATGTAAGCAAAATCGGAGCCGAAAAACTCCTCAGCAAATTCCGACCGACGTCTAAGCGTCCGTCGGTTGAAAGAAGCACAGGCTAGACAAGCTGCTATGTCGTGGTCTGGGCCTAAGCAAGGTAAGCAGTAAGAGTGGAAATCTTTATGAGGTATTTGTTTCCCACAAGTTAAACAGTTATTCACTTTTTCTGACATCGGCTGAGGCAAGAAAGAGTCCCCAACGGGGTACTTAGCTTTTTAGAAGTCTTCGGTACTTGTAGTAGTAATCTCTGGTTCTGACCGACCGGCACTTGCGAACAGCTTCTGCTTCGGGCGCCACGCGGCAAGAAAGACTGAGGAAAATGGCGTCGGCTGATGCCTTTATACCCGAAGAACTGCAGCTATGACGGGTGAAGTGCGACACCAGCCGAGGCCAGACACAGACTTTGGAATCCGGCCGACCGAAGGGCTGCCTGACGACAGGACAACCCATTTGTAAGGACTGCAGATGCATCCTTGAAGGACATCAAAGCCACTAAACACATTTATGTAATAGTGGGCTTTGTTTTCCTGAGTTACTGTGTGATTTGTTTGCCGCCTTTTAACTGTTAATAAAACGAGATTTCCAGATTGCTGGAGTTTCTCTGAAGAGCCTAACATCTTGGATTACTGGTTTAAGAAAGAAAGATCCAGAAATGGTCTCCAAACATTTCCTTTCTTTAGCACCAAAAACATTCTTGAATAAAAATCTTTCCCTAACTGGGAAGGATGAACCGGCTCCATCACTCCCTAACAAAACATGTTCTGAAGGGCAGGGGGAACACAAGAGTCTGATTTAGTGGATTAGGAATTACCCCTGGAAAGAAGGAATTTCCTTCCACTGCTACATGTAACCTTGACGAATGATGTTCAGAACCCATTTGTCTAAAACAATCTGGTGTCAAAGAGAGACCTGAAGACTCAGACTTTCTGGAAGGGAAAAGGGACAGCCAGGGTGAGAGGGGGGGGGAAATTTCCTTAAATAGTCACTCTGATTTGTTGGGCTGTCCATTTGGGGGGGGGGGTCCTGTATTCTTTTTGACCCCCCCCCCTTATCATTTCTACTTAAACGTCTGTTCATGAGCATTTTTTGGCTTCTTGCCAAAACTGGATGAGAGATTTGAGAATCCCTTAGAAAATGTAGAATACAAGGACATAAATATCTCCGTGATTGCCTGTATCAGCTTCCCTTCTCACCACACTTTTTGATAACATCTGCAGCTGACAAAAACTAAACCTCTATCCAAATGATAACTTAGTGTCTCATTTTTCATGTCATCTGGGAGGTTCGGAGAAAGCAGTCAGGCAAACATCGGCAAAACAGTTAACAGTGAACATAGCCCAACAGAGTCATACACACACACTTTAAAACCATGAGTTGTGACCTGCAACAAGGAAGAAATTAAACAATTTAAAGAAGATTTTTCCTCACAGGAAACTGCAGACAAAACATTCCCCATAGTTTCACAACATCACAATAACTGTTCAGATTGACAATTCGAAATTTTAAACATCAGATTTGCAGAAGCATACATTTCCCCCCATACTTATCCATTATTTTCCCATTCTTGTCAGAAAGTGTAAGACTGGAATTAAGCAAATGCTTAGCAGTAGTAGGATTAACTAAAGCTACAGCTGCTGGGTCAGGTTTAGGATGGGTGCATAAAAGCGTAAAAGACAGGAATTTTACACAATCTAACTTTTTAGGAGCATCAGATGGAGTTTCAGGAAAACTGCAAGCATACACATACATACATACTCCAATGCTAACAGCAGTGGAAAAATGGTGAAGTAGTTTTGGAAATTCCATTTGTAACAGCTCATAACATTTTCAGAAGAAATGAGAAACCTCAGTCTTCCCCCAGTGAAAACACTCGCACATTCTGAAAACAGACTGACAGAAAGAGAAAATCCCACAGGGAGAATCAGATACTGTGCTCTCATCCGAATTGGAATCAGAAATCTGAGAAAACTTTGCATCTAGCTCTTCATTTTCCCATCCAGGTTCAGAATATTGAATCTCTTCATGAAAACAGGCATCCCTTTTTCTTTTACCAGAAACCCAGTAATAAACAAGATCAAATACCCTGAAATAGACTCCAAGTCAGATCCAGCAAACTACTCCTGTCCAGAAAAAAAAAAAAACTGAACAAGAGCAGATGACTGTTTAATTTTCTCCTAGGGCCATTGCTGAAAACAGGTTCTATCCTAGTCAGACTTTCCCGGTCAACAAAATGTTAAATAAATAAATTAAATTTTCTGTTTCTTTTTGACAGGAAAAACGGGGCAGACAGGATCATTAATGGCAGCAGCTTCCCCAGGCATGGGCACAACAATCTGAATAAACTGGGAAGACTTCCCTGCTTCCTCTCACATGCCTGACAACAATGACTTTCCCTTACCCACTGAGGGGACCCCAACAGCTGCAGAGGATGTGGCTAACTCCCAATCCAAAGTGACTGCAGGTGCTCACCACACAGATCTGGGGTAAAAGATGAGTGGTTTGAGGAAACACCTTTGATCATAGCAGACTCACCAACCTGTGACTAAAGAAAATTAGTAGCCTTTTGTGATGACAAAGGCAGTTTAACTTTTTCTTTTTGTGGTTAGAACAAGGATAGACAGTGGAACCTGTTTATTTCACAGTCAAGCTGAAAATGGTGCATCTTTCCCATGGAAAATCAGCAGCACAAGCTAGTGAAAATTTAAACTTGTATGAATTTTTCCCAACAGACACACAGTAAAAAGCACTTTGCTAGCCATAAACAGTAAGATAAACACAGTTTTTCCACAGAAAAAAAATGATTTTTCAACTATTTTAGCTACTTTTAAACTGACAGTGAAAAAGTGCACTCCCATTTAAAATTACAGTTAAGTCTAACGACAGTCCATTAAAACACAAACTCCTACATTAAAAAATAACATCCCTAACAGGGAAAGTACATTTAAAAATAAATTTAAAATATATAAGGTTATTCCCCAAAGGGAACTTATCTGCCAGGAATTAACAGCACAAACCAATCACTGATCCTTAAAAGCCAGACTAGGAGTGCTCTCTTCAGCTGCACGATGTTTTAGGCTACTTTTAAATGATGTGCTTTGCATGAGCTGAAATTTTTGCTCTGCACATGCATAGTAGTGGGTTGACATTTGCAAAGTCTTTATATATATACATATATATATATATATATATATATATATATATATAGATATATATAGATATATATATAGATATAGATATATATAGATATATAGATATAGATATATATATATATATATATATATATATATATATATATATATATATGTAGTTATTTATTTATACACACACATCCATCGGAATTGCGGTCGCATACATACACACGAAAACACAAAATACTGCCCTTGTCCAACTGTTATGCAATTCCAGAGTTTGTACATGTAACTGGGGGGGTATAGTTTTTTGATATTTTGCGTTTTCTCTCAAATGACATAGAATTACATGCATATCACACACACTTACACATATAGACACAAGTCTAGATACATTTAGCTAGACTATATACAGGCGCCCGGGCACGCACACAGACACATCCTTATTTAGCTGAGGATGAAAAAACAGTACCAATATCTGGAATGACTTCAAAGCCATCGGAATTGCTGTCTTCATCAGAGACTTCCTCTTCCCCTCTCTCAATGGATTTGTCAGCTTCTCCAACAGTGCTGTCTTCATAAGTATAACCAATGGATGCCTTCTTATCAGCAAGCCTGCAATCCAAGAAAAACAGAGTGAGTGCTGTTCTGTTATCCATTTTAGTTCAATAGTTTATCAAATATCTTCCACCATCATCATTATACACTGGCAGTTAAACATTTTGTGATTACCTCCAACTTGCATGCACCAGATACACCAAGCAAGTTACTGGCTTCTGCAGTACAATTGTAGGGAGCCTGCTTTCACAAACAATCCTTATGCAGCATGCCATGTGAGGATACTTGTGGCCCTTAGCATTACCGACCTGTCATGGCTGCCCATATTAAATGATAGCAAATGGAGCAGCTGGCTAAGGTGGAGCTGACAGTCAGCACTGCATAAACTGGACACAGTAAACACGACCCACACAAGTAGAGTTGGGTAGATCACTGTTGCAGTAGGCTAATCTATTTGGCTCCAATTCCCCACAAACTGGACAGCTTTTCAAAGCTTAAGGGTACCCTCCATACCCTATAACTGTCAGGATTTCAAGCAGAACTCCACATAAAGACAGAGTACTTCGCAGCTTATTTGCCCCAAAAATGGAAGTAACATCCCTGAAACAAATAAGGTGCTAGGAAATGTAATCCTAGAGTATGCACGCACACACATATACATACATACAAATAAGAAACGGAAGGGAGTTGTGGTACTAAGTCAAGTGCTGAGGCAGAATTCATTACTATAACCTTCATTTTTTGCTTTATTTACTTCACACCATACTAGACTTAGAAGATACCTCAGTATACCAATTATAACTACTATATCATGTTCCAGATTGGTAACATACAATACGTCATCTGAAAACGGATGTTTTTCCTTAGTATTTCTCCCATTTATACCCAATTATATTTGTTTGTATTAAGTCTCTGGCTAATGGCTCTAAATATGAAGGAAATAGAATGGCGAAAGTGGGTACCCCCGCCTAGTTCCTGGTGTAAGACTAAATGCTTTAGACAGCTCACCAACACATTTCAACCAAGCTTGAGCTCCTCTGTACATATTAAATATTAATACTGCAGAAATACAAATAACTCAAAAGATCTTATTATCATAGGAAGTTACTAGGCCATTGGCCCTGAGGCCCTTATAAGCCTAGCCAAGAGTTTAGCCCATGTTTAGACAAGTCAGTGCCCAAAGCCACTGTCCAGCAGGGACATGGGTGGAATCCCAGAGGTGTATTTTCTGTCTCCCATCCAGTTATCCAGGCTGCGCTTGAAAAAAGGATAATGAGGTACTCTGCTTGACGTGGAGAAGGAGTCTATTCCACAGATGGGGGGAGTCTCTGGGACATAAATCTGTCCTGCTGACAAGTCCTATTGATGTCAAAGACCAGTTTAAGGTCACTCATGCAGGTTACTCGAGTGGAGCTTGACTTGCGGATATGCAGCAGTCCCACCAAGGAGGGCTCCGAGACTGCTTTGTACGCCAGAAAGACGTCAGCTCTGAGGAGTCTGTATAAAACTGAGTAGAGGGACAGAGGATTTACCCTATCTATGTAGGGTAGATGTTTGAGGCCCTGGATTCTTCTGGTGAGGAACTGTGGTCTCTCAAGCTGCTGCATGTGTTTTGCGAGGTACATGCTGAAGGGGGCATTGTACTCAATAACTGGCCTTATAAGGGAAGAATACAGGGATGTTATGACCTCCTTGCCCCTGGATGAGATACCCTTACTTATCAGGTGCACCAAATAGAAAGATTTCCGTACAACAGAAGCAACATGGTGGTCAAAAGTCAGGTTACTATCAGCCTGGGTGCTCAAATCCCTCATGACTGATTGCATGCTTAGGATGTTATTAATGTGATAATATGTGGGGACATCAGTCTCCCCAAAGGGGATGATGATGCATTTTTTGGCATTCAGCTTGAGGCCATGTTTCTGGTACCAGTCATTTGTTTGGGTGAGACCCTCTTGGAGGATGTCCACATCACTCGGGGAACTGACGATCAAGCTGAGCTTGCAGTCATCTGCAAACCTGGTCAGCCATACCCTTCTGATTTTGGCCTGCACCTCAGAGAATTATATCCCGAAGAACAGAGGCCCCAAGACTAATCCCTGGGGTACGCCACTCATTATGGGTCTACTGCTTGTGGTGGCTTCCCCTATTTTGATTAGGTGGGTTCTATCAGTGAGCCAGTATTTAGTTGACAGAGTTTGTCTACTATGCCTGAGTGGAGAATAGTGTCGAAGGCCTTGGCCAGGTCAAGGTAGGTGGTATGCACAAGTCTTCCCCTCGTCCATGGCTTCGGTGACTGTCTCAAAGTTATCAACCAGATTTAACAGACATGACCTCCGCTTGACAAAGCCAAACTGTGTGGGGTCGAGTGTTTGGAGGTTGCCAATGTCTCTGTTAATGAGGTCCATGAGAATCCACTC
This sequence comes from Protopterus annectens, assembly GCF_019279795.1. NCBI lineage: Eukaryota > Metazoa > Chordata > Ceratodontiformes > Protopteridae > Protopterus > Protopterus annectens. The sequence continues at coordinate 1,230,125,359 of NC_056735.1, forward strand.
CATGGCCTTGCAGTTTAGGCTAGTTAGGCTGATGGGTCTATCATTTTCTGGATCGGTGGATGTTCCACCTTTGTGCAAATAGATGACAGTGGCCATTCTCCACTCAGCTTGGACAAAGCTGGTACTCAGGCTTTGGATGAATAGGGTGCCTAATGGTGCTGCAAGTTCATGCCTGATTTCATGTAGGAAGCAGCCTGGGATGTTATCGGGTCCCATGGAGGCTGTATTTTTGCCTTTGAAAGGGCAGTGATGACCTGTTCCGTACAGATAAGGGGAGGGGGCAGGTACTGTGGATGTCCTGATTTACTGACGGGAGGGGGACAGAGGGGTGAAGTTTTCACTGAATCTGTCAGCCAGTAGGTTGGCTACATCTACAGCATTTGAGTATTTAGTGTCCTTGACCACCAGTTCTGAACAGATCTGGGTGCTTCCTTTGAGATTGTCGGCATATGTGAAAAAGGCCTATTGATTGTCTCTTGTAGATGTGGCCAATTTGGACTCAAAGTTGGCTTTAGAGGATTTCACTAGTGCTCTTATTTGCTTGTTCAGACTAAGGAGATATTGCTTCCAATTGGGCACCTGCTCCTTCTTGGTCCTGGACAGCAATTTTTACCTTTTATTATATAGTTTATTTATTGCAGATGTCCACCAGACAGGTTTACTCTTCCTTGCGGATGATAATTTTGTCCTGTCAGGTATTTCTGATTCCATGCATCTATACAAGTGCTCTATATACTTTGGTGTAGATTTGGACACTGGTGCTAGTTCCAACAGAGGAGGATGGAGCTGTGAAGCTGTTTATACCATCCCTCAAGGTGGGTGTAATCAGCTTTGGAGAAGTTTTTTTGTCTGACCCTAGCTAGAAGGTTAATTCCCAACTCACTGTCAAAACACTGACACCCAAACCTATTACAATTGTACAGCGCATCCTTCGGAATCATAAAGGTTTTATTAATGTTGTCACATATTTGTCTACTTTCTATAAATCTACACTGATTCAGATCTAATGCCCTTGAAAATATATTTGCTATTTGTTTTGCCAAAATCAACCACTTTACAGTCATGATTCAGAGTCAGAATAGGTCTGTATGACCCTGGATCAAGAGGATCTTTCCTCTCCTTTTATATAATTTTTTTATCCATCCTGGTGGCCTTTTTTTCAGGGGAGACCCAAGATGGTATTTACAATGACAAAGGAAAATTTAGCAAGTGTAGCAGGGAAATTCCCCTATATTTCATTAAATGCCATGGGATCTTTTACATCCACCTGTGGTATCAGCAATTCAGGCAGATGAAGCATCGGTTTAACATCTGATCCGAAAGATACCATACTCAATAGTGCAACACCCCATTTATATTGCACTGCTTAATCGAAGCACCCGCAAGGAAGAAGAACCTGCAGCCTTATCTTAAAGTACCAAAGATGAGCATACTACCTGTTGAGACAGTGACAGTACTACTGCTTCTTTCCAAGTCTAGGGCATACCCCTTCCAAAAAGACTGTTAAAATGTGCTAGCCATACTTTTATTATCTCCTGTGCCTTCTTTTTCTACATGTCAACTGGAATTCCATCACCAACAAGTTTTTCCACTTGTCTGGTTTCCCACTGCTTGTATATTTTCAATTTTCTTTATTTTCAGTGCTAATATCCCTCTTTTTTACTGTTAACTAAGGAAGCTGTGTCTCAAATATGTTGCCATTTCTTTGTCTTACCCTCAATCTGTATATCCTGTCAATATAACAATGTCAAACTTTATTACATTCAGAATTTTCCCATGTCCACTATTACCTTAGCTATTGCTACTTCGACTTTTCTCATTTCAGATGTTGGGCCAGCAATTTGGTTGCTCTATGATTACTATCAAAAACTAGTTCTTATGTTCATATTTTCTAAGTACTCTTTTGCACAGATATTCTAGTTTCTGTCAACTGCCCTTTAAGTTGTGTTCCACTTACTCTTTTTCACTTCTGTAAATCCCTTATGTTTTAAAGCCTTCTAGATATTATGGCTATTACTGTACACCATGTTTGCTTTCACTGATCACATTTATAGTTTTCAGTTTACAGTTATCCCAGTCCTCTGCAAGCTCTCTACTAGTTGGATTCAAGTCAAAACATTTCACTTAAAGTTTCATCTATCTACTAATACAAGCAGCTTCCTTCTCAGAAATAATACTGGAAAATGCCAATATTTGTCATAATAACCTTTTACTTGCTTAAAGGTCAGTCTGTACAGGTACATGGTCTGATACTATCACCAGATGGGTATTTGTGATTCACATCACATTACAGTATTCTTTTGATATATAACTATCTAATCTTACTTTAAAAAACATATTTCTTTTCCAGATTTTACTGTCTTAAATTTCATTATAACAAGAGTTCAAATGCAATCACATAGTCTGTAAAATTCTGCCTTCAACCAGTACTCTGTGGTATCTTGGCCCTACAGAGACATCCTCCTTATTTCTTACAGTGTTTAAATTTCCATCTATCACAGAACCTTGATGAAAGGCTATAATATCTCCAATGTTCTTGTTGTCTTTCTGTTTTTCCCGGTTAGGGGTCGCCACAGCGGAACTCCTGACCGCTAATGATTGGCAGTAGATTTTCACAAACGCCGAGGTGCCAGCTCGACAGTCAACCTTCAGCGAAGGCATGCCCATTTACACATGTCTTTCGAACGCCCACCCAACCACGGGGAGGACATACAGACTCCACACAGAAGGCACTCCCCGCACTACAGCTGAGAATCGAACAGGAGAACCTCTTGCTGTGAGGCAACAACATTACCGCTGCACCACCGCGGATATATTTGCTTTATATCTTCACTCAGTGCTTTTTCTGTAATATATACTACAGCCATTACAATTCTTACACACTTCCAGCAACCTCTCACCGCTACAAATCTCTCCTGCCTACCTTTAATTTGTTCCTCAGTCTTTACTCCAATACCCTTTCAATAAATATTAGACCACTTTCTTTTGCTCTCCTTCTATGCCAAGGGAAGCCCTCATTCCCCAGCTTTCTTCATAAAAAGTACAGTTGTGTACACTTACCATAAATGTAGATGTTCGAGCGCATTCACTGTTGCAGTCATCACTTTTTGGTTATCTGCTTGCAGTAGTCCTCAGTCGGCCTGAATAAAAAAGTCTTGGGTCCTGCGTCGGTTGCTGTCCCTTCTTCCATGACGTCAGGTCTATAAAACATGCAGCCAACGCCATTATATCAGTCAGTCTTGCCCCAGATGTCAGGTGCCCCCCTTAATGGGAAGCAATTAAATCTATAAATATACAAGGTTATACCTTCAACAAAAAAGCAAATACACCAAAAAGCTTTTGAAGATAGTAAAGGAAAGTAGAGGTATATCCACAAAAGAAAAAGAAGGGGGCTACAGGGAGGGTAACCAGGACTGCAACAGTGAATACACTCGAACATCTACATTTATGGTAAGTGTACACAACTGTACTATGTTCTTCGTGGTTCACTGTTGCAGTCATCACTTTTGGGTAGATTCCCAAAGCTAAGGATGGGAGGAGGAATTTAAATAGAATTAGGACCAGCTAAAAGGCCCTGCAAGACTGCATTGGCAAAGCCAGCTCTGGATTTAGAGAAAATTCGCAGATGATAATGCTTGGTGAAAGTATGTACAGAACTCCAGGTAGCAGCTTCTAGGATGTCTCTGGTAGGGACGCCTCTGAGAAAGGCTGCAGAGGTAGATGCAGCCCTGGCAAAGTGGGGTCTGATCCCCTGTGGAATAGGTTTTCCATGGTGTTTGTAGCAAAAATGAATGCAATGGCCTATCGATTTGGAAATGGTTTGCTTTGAAATAGCTTTCTCCTCTGTCCTTGCAGCAAATGCCACCAACAGTTGATCAGATTTCCTTTGAGGTTTAGTTCTGTCCAAGTAGGATCTAAGTTGTCTGTGCACGTCTAAGGAGTGCAGAATCCATTTCCCTTTGTTCTGTGAATTAGGAAAGAAGGTTGGCAAATGTATGGACTGATTAAGGGCCACACTGGATACCACCTTGGGTATGAAGGAGGGATTGGTCCTAAGGGACACCCTGTCCGCATGAAAGATGATGAAAGGCTCCACTGCCATGACGGTCTGTAACTCAGATACCCTTCTTGCTGAAATGATTGCTAAAAAAAAAAAAAAAAGCTGTTTTCCAAGAAAGGAATTTTAAGTCCGCAGTGGCAGCTGGCTCGAAAGGAGGAAGGGTGAGCTTTTCCAATACAAAGTTGAGGTTCCAGGCTGGGGTTGGAGCTCTCCTGGGTGGTCCTAGATTTTTGGCCCCTCTGAGGAACGGCTTAAGCAGTGGATGAGAGAAGAGGGGTGGTTCTATATTATAATGAGCTGAGATGGCTGAGGCGTGAATTTTGATGGAGGAGAAAGACAGGCCCTTAAGAAGCATCTCAGTTAAGTATTGTAAAATCTGAGGTAAATTGGGAACTATTGTGCTCATCCCTTGAGAATGGTTCCAGGCACAGAATCTTTTCCATTTTTCAGTGCAGGACTTTCTGGTACTTGGCCTCCTTGCCTCTAAAATGATATCCATCACTGGTTTACTAAGGGATGGTAAAGGAAAAATTATGTAATTAGCCAGGCTGCTAGATTCAGTGTTTGAAGTTGAGGATGCAGAATTTGGTTCTGCTGCTGAGACAATAGAGTAGGAGTCTGAGGCAGGTGCAATGGGGCCCACTGTAACACAATGCGCAGGAAGGGGTACCAGTGTTGGCGTGGCCAGTCTGGTGCAATCAAAATCGCCCTTGGTTTGTCTTGTTTGAGCTTTAGTAGTACTTTGGAGAGCAGAGGAGAAAAGGCATAAACTGATAGATTTTTCCAGCTGAAGGACACAGCATCCACTTTCCAAGCTTGTTTGTGGGGAGTCCTTCTGCAAAATTTGTCCAACTGATAGTTTTGGGAGGAGGCAAACAGGTCTATATCTGGGCTCCCCCACTTGCTTGTCAACATGTTGAAAATCCTTGGTTCCAGTTTCCACTTGTGTGGGTCCATGAGGTTTCTGCTTAGTTCATCTGCCAGTGTATTTAGTTTTCCTGGCAGGAAATCAGCTTGTAAATGTACTTGATAGCTCAGGGCTGCGTTCCACAATGCCATGGCTAGTCTGCAGAGAGGGTAAGAACGTGTACCCCCCTGCTTGTTTATGTACCACATAACAGTGGTGTTGTCCGTCTAACATTAATTGTCCTAGAAGAATGTGGTCCTTGAAGGCTGTCAGAGCATTCTGTACAGACAACATCTCTTTTTGATTGATATGCAGGTGCATTTGACTTGAGTCCCACTTGCCCTGAATGCACTTCCCTGCAGGTGGCCCCCCCATGCAGAGTCTGATGAGTCTGTTGTTAAGCTTTGGGCGGCAGGGGGTAGTGTGAATGGTAGTCTCCTGTTTTGGTGGCAGGCCTCTGCCCACCAAAGGAACTCTAGGCGTAGGCAAAGTGCGACAGGAATCATTGCTTCTAGAACCTGTGAATGTTGACACCATAGGCTTTTGAGATACCACTGCAGTTTCCTCATATGCATTACTGCATATGGAATTAGAAGAATGCAGGAGGTCATGAACCCCAAAGCTTGCAGTATTTGCCTTGCAGATAACTGGGTTTTTGTGGTCACTTGTTTGAAGTAGGATGTCAAATGAATCCGTTTCTCTGGTGTGCGGACAGCAATCTGGGAAATTGTATTCAAGCTTGCTCCCAGGAATATAATTTGTTGACGGGGTACCAGTTGTGATTTCTTTTCATTTATGGTGTACCTCAGACAAGTCAGTACACTTTGAACAAAGGCCAGATGATTCAAAATCATGTCCTGGCTTTCTGCCTGAATTAGACAATCGTCCAGATATGGGTATATTTGAATATTCCTTTGCCTGCAGAATGCAAAGACTGGAGCTAGGCACTTTGTGAATACCCTGGGCGCAGTACATAAGCCAAAGGGTAGTGCAGAGAACTGTTAGTGCATGTAGCCTGCTTTGAAGCATATGTATTTTCTGCAAGACTCCCGGATAGGGATGTGCAGGCATGCTTCTTTTAAGTCTAGTGCTGCCAACCATGCATCTTTGCCTAGCATACGAAGCAGCTGGTGAAGAGTCAGCATCTTGAATTTTGGAATCACCGGAAAGGTGTTTAGAGTAGAAAGGTCAAGGATAGGACGCCATGTATTGCCTTTTCTGGGTACCAGGAAATGTCTCGAATAGAACCCTTGTCCCTTTTCCTCTTCTGGTACCAACTGAATAGCCCCCATGCTTAAGAGAGAGAGTACTTGATTTTGGGCATCTGCCCACTGATTTGGGGGTAGATCTGGCCACCCGCTTAGTGTTGGTAAAGTGTGGAAGTGAAGTCTGCTATCCTTGGGACACTATATTTAAAACCCATTTGTCCTGGGTAATGAGTTCCCAGTTTTTGGCCTGCAGACCAATCTTTCCACCTAAAGGAGCATTCAGTTGAGAAGTGCTTGGAAGTTTTAGAAGCAAGTCATAGAAAAGTATAGTTTTGTACCTAGCATAAATGTAGATGTTCAAGTGTATACACTGCTGCAGTCAGTACACTTGGGTTATCCTGCCGTCAGGCGGTCCCTCAGTCGGCCAGAGTTCCAAAGTCTTGGTCCGGCGTCGGTTGCTGTTCCTTCTTCCCTGACGTCAGTGCGCCAGGGGTATATAAGATGCAGCCGACACCATTTTCTTCAGTTTTTCTTGCCCCAGATGTCAGGTGCCCCCAAAAAGGTAGGCAATGTAAATTGCTAATAAAACATAAATAAGAAAAGCAATCAAAAACTTTCAGTTACCAGCAAACACTCCCCATAGGTAGCAAAGGGTAGAAGGCTTAGGTAAGTACCAGCAAGTAAGAGGGGAAGGAGGGAGGGTAACCTAGACTGCAGCAGTGTATACACTCGAACATCTACATTTATGGTAGGTACAAAACTGTACTATGTTCATCGTGTTACACTGCTGCAAGTCATTACACTTGGGTAGAATCCCAAAGCTGAGGTAGGGTGGCTGGTTCTATAAGGCATTAGGGGTGGCTATAAGGCCCTGCAGCACTGCAGTGGCAAAGCCAGCTCTGGATTTAGAGTAAAGAGGCAAATGGTAATGCTTGATGAAGGTATGTACAGAACCCCAAGTTGCTGCTTCCAAAATGTCCTTGGTAGGTACTCCTCTGAGGTAGGCAGTTGAAGTGGCTGTTGCCCTGGTGAAATGACACCTAATGCAGTTAGGAACAGTTTTCCCATGGTGTGTATAGCAGAAACGTATAAAGTGCCCTATCCATTTTGAAATGGTCTGTTTTGAAATGGCTTTTCCCTGTGCTCCTGCAGCATATGCTACAAACAATTGCTCAGTTTTCCCTGAAAGCTTTCGTTTTGTCCAAGTAGAAGCATAACTGCCTGTGTATGGTCCAAGGAATGCAGAAGTCTCTCCCCTTTATTCTGTGGATTTGGATAAAAAGTTAGCAAGTGAATAGTTTGGTTTGGAGCCACGCTTGATAACACCTTTGGCATAAAAGTAGGGTTTGTTCTTAAAAACACCCTGTCTTGGTGGAAAATGATGAAAGGTTCCACTGCCATTAGTGCCTGTAATTCTGAAACTCTTCAAGCTGAGGTTATTGCCAGGAGCAGAGCAGTTTTCCAATAGACATATTTTAAGTCTGCTGAGTTAGCTGGCTCAAAAGGAGGTAAAGTTAATTTTTCCAAGATGAAGTTGAGGTCCCAAGTTGGAGTTGGTGCTCTACGGGGCGGTCTTATGTTTTTAGCCCCTCTGAGGTACTGTTTTAGCAAAGGATTAGAAAATATATGTGGGTCCGTGTTGTAATGAGCAGAGATGGCAGAGGCGTGGATCTTAATGGATGAAAAGGAGAGGCCTTTGTCCAGCATCTCAGTTAAGTATTGCAGTATCTGAGGAATATTTGGGACAAGAGGGTCAAGGCTGTGAGCCTGGTTCCAGGCACAGAATCTCTTCCATTTTTCTGAATAGGCTTTCCTGGTGCTAGGCCTTCTGGCCTCCAGAATGACATCCATAACAGCTTTGGAGAGAGGCATTGCTTGCTTGACTAAGGAAAATGCCATGCAGCCAGGTTTAAAGTCTTGAGCTGGCTGTGAAGTATCTGATTGTTTTGCTGAGTCAGAAGATGTGGGATTTGAGGCAAAATCAATGGTGGACCTTGTGCTAAGTTCTTTAAGATTGGGTACCAGTGCTGGCGTGGCCAGTCTGGGGCAATCAGCATCATCTTTGGCTTTTCTTGCCTGGCTTTTATGAGTACCTTTGAAAGGAAAGGTAGTGGTGGGAAAGCATATACTTGTAGGTTTTTCCAGCTGAATGAGAGGGCATCCACTTTCCATGCTTGTGGGTGGTAAGCCCTTGTGCAGAATTTCTGTCGCTGGCAATTCATTGGGGATGCAAACAGATCTATGTCCGGGCTCCACCACTTTTGAGTTATCATTCTGAATATTTGTGGATGTAAATTCCACTCGTGCGGATCCATGATGTTTCTGCTTAAGTCTGCCAGTGTGTTCTTCTCTCCTGGCAGGAATTGTGCTTGCAGATGAACTTGATAGGTTAGAGCTGTGTTCCACAAGGTCATGGCTTGTCTGCAGAGGGGATATGAATGAGTGCCCACCTTGCTTGTTTATGTACCACATAACTGTGGTGTTGTCTGTCTTTAGTAGTAGTTGTCCTGCATGCAGAAAGTTCTTGAAAGCTATAAGGGCATTTTATACAGCTAGCATCTCTTTCTGATTGATGTGAAGATGCCTTTGTTCTGCGGGCCACTTGCCCTGAATACATTTTCCTGCCATGTGTGCTCCCCAGGCGTAATCCGAAGCATCTGTTGTCAGTGTTTGCCTGGCTGTGGGTTGAGTGAAAGGCTGCCCTTGTTGAGGTGACAGGCTTGAGCCCACCATCAAAACTCCTGTTGAAGTCAAGGAATAAGTGGTATTACTGTTTCCAAACTGTGACAGTGTTGAGACCAGACACTCTTTAGGTACCACTGTAATTTCTTCATATGCAGTCTGGCATGTGGAATTAGTAGTATACAAGATGCCATGTAACCCAAGGCCTGCAGATTTTTTCTTGCAGGGAGTTGGGTCTTTGCTGCCATTAATTGGAAATATTGAGTCAGTTGTCCTTGCTTGTCTGGCGTGAGATAAGCCATCTGGGCTGTTGTATTTAAGCTGGCACCCAGGAATATTACCTCTTGTGAGGGCACTAGTTTTGACTTATTTTCGTTTACTGTGTACCCTAGGCAAATTAGCAATCTTTTTACAAATGCCAGATGCTTTAGAAGAATGTCTTTGCTCTCTGCTTGAATAAGGCAATCATCCAAGTATGGGTAAATTTGAATTCCTTTTTCCCTGCAAAATTCAATTACTGGTGCCAGCCATTTTGTAAAGACCCTGGGCGCAGTAGATAAGCAAAAGGGCAGTGCAGAGAATTGGTAATGCATTGAACCTGCTAAGAATCTGAGGTATCTTCTGCAATTTTGTCTAATAGGGACATGCAGGTATGCTCCTTGAGGTCCAAAGTTACGTGCCAAGCTTTCTTGCCCAGCATGGGAAGAAGCTGCTGTAGTGTCAACATTTTGGAACATCCAGGTAAGTATTTAGAGTAGAAAGATCCAGAATGGGCCTCCAGGCTTTGTCCTTTCTGGGAACCAGAAAGAGTCTTGAGTAAAATCCTTGTCCTTGCTCCTGTGTTGGTACCTTTTGAATAGCTCTCATGTCCATGAGTGCTGTAATTTGTCTTTCAGCCTCTGCCCATTGATTTGGTGGCAGATTTGGCATTCCTTTTAACCTTGGCAGAGTGTAAAAGTGGAACCTGTAACCTTGAGATACAATGTTGAGATCCCTTTTGTCTTTGGTGATCATATGCCAATTGTGACAGAAAAGTGTCAGTTTTCCCCCCAAGGGGGCTGCCAAGAGAGAAGTGTTTGGCAGCTGTAGTGGGAAGTCATTGAGGCTGTTTTTTATAAGGCTGAGGCCTGTCTTCCCCTTCTTTCTGGGTTGAAGCACCCCATTGTCGAGGCCTGTAAGGACCTTGTGGTAGACCTCTGCCTCTTGGACGTCTGTATCTGCCCCTTTGAGGTCTGTCTGTAACTGGAAAGGACCAATTCTTTGTTGGCCAATTTCTGCTAAATCGAGGAGGCTGAACCTGTAAGAAATCCTTCACCGTTTGCATAGATTTTGCCTTATCCTCCATTTTCTTTAATACCTCTTTTGCCTTAACCCCAAATAAAACATCCTGCTGCAAAGGTGCACCCAATAATTTTGCTTTAACATGATCTGGTAAAGTCTGCTCTTTTAACCAAGCATGTCTTCTAATGACAGACCCTGTAACTGCTGCTCTACAGGAGGCCTCTAATGAATCAAAACCACATTGCAAAGTATGTTTTCCCACTTGTTCAGCTGCATGCAATAAATCTTGCATTTCCTTATAGTTAGGAAGATCTGAATATGGAAGCATTTTTTGTTTCAACTGAGACATCAAATATTGCTGATATTTAAGCATGTGAAACTGGCAATTTAAGGCTCTCATTGCTAAAGTTGCAGATGTATATACTTTCTTCCCCCATCTGTCTAATGCCCTGGAATCTCTGTCAGAGGGGACTGGATTTTTTGCTGTAGAGGCCTTTACCCCTTTGGGATCCTGGGAAATAGTTTCAGGTTCGGCAAAAGGGCTTTTATAAAGAAATTTCTGAGAGTTAGGGACTCTGTAGTATCTGTCTGGCTTAACTGAACCAGGAGGTAAGGAATCAGGATTTAAACTGGATTCAGAATACACATCATCCACAATATCCAACACTGGCGGAATTGCAAGGGGTCTGTGTTGAGGTAATAAAAGAAAATCTCTGAGCCTTTTCTTGGATTCTGAATAATCCTGGCCCTCCCAATCGAAATGCTCCCACATGGTATGTAAGGTTTCCCCCCAAAGGAGTAGTCCTCTGGTGGAGAGGCTGAAGGAATTGATTCCTCAGCATCAGAATCCTCATAAGGGGGTAAAGAGTATCCTTGGTCTGAGGATGAATCTGAAGAGATGGACACCTGGTTGGATGAGTCATAGTCTGCATCCTGTCTAGGCCTTTTATCAGGTGGAGGGTAGGACCCGTGATCAGAGTAATTAAGTCTGCGGCCATTTTGAGCATTTGTTTCTTAGGTATGGAGGTCTGTCCTGGTGAATGTTGAAGTTGTTTCTTTGTTTTTAAAGGGGTTTTAGACTTAACAGAAGATTTAATGGTTAACTGAGTAGGTCTGAAAACACCCTCTGAAGCTGCGGGTTGTTCAGCTACTCTGGATCCCTCTGAAGAGTTAGTCTCGGTAGGCTGTAAATGTGGTGTGTCCGAAGGCCCAGCCATCTCCACGTGGGAGTCAGAGGCGGCCTGTGTTTCAAAAGAAGCGGTCATCAGGGGCTGCGAAGGCGCCTCGCTGAAAACCGGAGAACCAGCGACTGGCCTAGAAGATGCTTCGTCATCAGTTTTGGACCTCTGATGCCTGTCCTTGTCTTTGCGCTTTTTGTGTATTCCGGTCGTCGGTTGTTCCGACGGCATGATGTAATTAAATTTTGTGCCAAAATAATGTCGGGCAAAATTAAACCGACGTTTAATAGTGCGCTTTTTAAACCTAGCACAAAACCGACACCCTGTGACATCGTGGTCTGTGCCTAGGCATGGGATACAATAAGAATGGAAATCCTTATGAGGTATTTGCTTCCCACAAGAAATACAATTATTAACTTTTACTGACATCGGTCTGAGGCAAGAAAATGTTTCCCCAACGGGGTACTTAGCCTCGTAGAAGACTTCGGTTCTGGATTCGGTATGAAAATCTCAGGAGTCGGCCGACCGGCACTAGCGAACTGCTTTTGCTTCGGGCACCGCACGGCAAGAAAGACTGAAGAAAATGGTGTCGGCTGGGGCGCACTGACGTCAGGGAAGAAGCGACAGCAAACGACACCGGAACAAGACTTTGGAACTCTGGCTGACTGAGGGACCGCCTGAAGGCAGGATAACACAAGTGTAATGACTACAGCAGTGTAACACGATGAACATCTGTTTTCCATAGGAGGGAGTCTTACTACTCCCTGATTTGGGTGCAGAAAAGTACAGTTTTGTACCGACCATAAATGTAGATGTCCGATAGGTATGCATCTGCAGTCATAACATATGGGTTTGTCCTGCATCAGGCAGCCCTTCGGTCGGCCAGATTCCAAAGTCTGGGTCTGGCCTCAGCTGATGTTGCACTTTCCCCGATGTCAGAGCGTCTGGGGTACAAAAGCATCAGCCGACGCCATTTTCCTCAGTTTTTCTTGCCCCAGATGCCAGGTGCCCTCTAGGAAGGCTAAATTTGGATAAATGCTGAAAAGTTCCAAACATTTGCAAATTATATACATGCATAAACAAACAAATACACCATAATAGATTCCCCCAGCTAGCTAAAAGAGGGGTAAGCACCCTAGGAATACCACAGAGGGGAAGGAGGGAGGGTAATCCTGACTGCAGATGCATACCTATCGGACATCTACATTTATGGTAGGTACAAAACTGTACTATGTCCTTCAAGGATGCATCTGCAGTCATAACATATGGGTAGAATACCATAGCCAATCTGGGGGAGGAGGTACTAAGAAAAGGATGGTGTAGTTAAGATCCCCTGCAGGACTGCAGTTGCAAACCCTGCTCTGGATATAGAGTATAAAGGTAGATTGTAATGCTTGGCAAATGTATGCACAGAGCTCCAAGTAGCAGCTTCTAAAATGTCCTTGGTAGCCACCCCCCGTAAGAAGGCTGTAGTGGTGGCCATGGCCCTTGTGGAGTGAGGCCTGATATTTTCCGGAACTGTCTTTCCATGAAAGGAGTAGCAAAAGCAAATGCAATTTCCTATCCATTTTGAAATTGTCTGTTTGGAAATTGCTCTTCCTTGCACCCCCAGTTGCATATGCTACAAAAAGTTGGTCAGTTTTTCTGCTAGTTTTTGTTCTGTCCAAGTAGTAGCGTAGTTGTCTGTGTATATCCAGGGTGTGCAAAAGTTTTTCCCCTCTATTCTGTGGATTAGGGAAGAAAGTAGGCAGGTGAATAGCTTGGTTCAAGGATACCCTAGATACCACCTTTGGCATGAAAGTAGGATTGGTTCTTAGTGACACCCTGTCCTGGTGGAAAATAAGAAAAGGCTGCACTGCCATTAATGCTTGTAACTCAGATACTCTTCTTGCTGAAGTGATTGCCAGAAGGAATGCAGTTTTCCAAGATAGAAACTGTAGATCCACTGATGCTGCTGGTTCAAAAGGAGGTAGTGTCAGTTTCTCCAGCACAAAGTTGAGATCCCAGGCAGGTAGAGGGGGTCTTTCTTGGAGGTTTAATATTTTTGAACCCTCTCAGAAATTGTCTGAGGAGAGGGTGTGAGAAGATAGGTGGATCCACACTGTATTCTGCTGAAATTGCTGAAGCATGAATCTTAATGGAAGAATAGGACAGGCCATTGTGGAACAATTCTGCTAAGTATTCTAGGATATGTGTTAGGTTTGCCACTGTGACATCTTTGCCCTTTGATGTGCTTCAAATGAGAAATCTCTTCCATTTAGCTGAGTATGTCTTCCTTGTGGAAGGCCTGCGAGCCTCCAGGATAATATGTCCTTCACCCTCTGAGATAAAACAGTTTGATTAGGATTTAAGGAATTTTCCAGGCAGTTAGCTGCAATATTTTCAAGTTGGGATGCAGGGTCTTGAAATTGTTCTGCGTCAGAAGAAGAGGCCATAGGGGGAGAGGCCATGATTTTGCCTGAGACATGCTTCTCAATAATGGATACCAGTGTTGTCTTGGCCAGTCCGGAGCTATTAGTATCACTTTTGGCTGTTCCTCCCTGATCTTCAGTAGAACCTTGTACATCAATGGAAGAGGTGGGAAGGCATATACTGTTAGGGCTTTCCAGCTGAAAGAGAGAGAGTCCACCCTCCAAGCTTGTGGGTGGTATGTCCTTGAGCAGAAAGTCTTCAGTTGATTGTTGAGTGGGGAGGCAAACAAATCTATCTCCGGCATTCCCCATGTCTTTGCTATGAGTTGGAAGATGTCTGGATGCAGCATCCATTCGTGTGCATCCATGGCAGTTCTGCTTAAGCTGTCCGCCAGTGCATTTTCTTTCCCTGGCACGAATTGGGCCTGTAGTTGGATATTGAGATTCAGGCATAGTTCCCACAGATTCATAGCCATCCGGCATAGAGGGTAAGAATGTGTGCCTCCCTGCTTGTTTATGTACCACATGACCGTGGTGTTGTCTGTCCTTATTAGCAGGTGTCCTTGTTGGAGGAAGGGTTTGAATGCCTCAATTGCATGCCTCACTGCCAGCATTTCCTTTTGGTTTATGTGCATGCTTAGCTGTCCTTGAGGCCATAGGCCTTGGATACATTTGTCCTCCATGTGTGCGCCCCATCCTCGGTCTGAGGCATCCGTGGTGATGGTCTGCCTTGGTTTTGGTTTGTTGAAAGGCAACCCTCTGTTGGACTGGCAGGCCTGAGCCCACCACAGGAATTCCTTTTGAAGGCATGGAATGATTGGTATCATGGTTTCTAAACTGTGACTGTGCTGAGACCATACACTCCGGAGGAACCATTGTAATTTCCTCATATGCAGCCTGGCATGCGGTATTAGAATTATGCAGGATGCCATGTAACCCAGGGCCTGCAGGATTTTCCTTGCAGTAAGCTGAGTTTGTCTTGTCAGAATCATGGAGTAATCTAGAAGTTGTTTTTGTTTTTCTTCTGTGAGAAAGGCCATTTGGGTGGTTGTGTCCAGATCTGCACCCAAAAAGGTTATCCTTTGGGATGGTACTAGTCTTGACTTTTGGATGTTGACTGTGTATCCCAAGGTCTGTAGCAGGTGTATGGCATAGGCCAAGTCCTTTATCAAATTTTCCTTGTTGTCCGCTTGTATTAGGCAGTCGTCCAGGTATGGGTAAATTTGAATTCCCTGTAGTCTGCAATGTGCAATTATTGATGCCAGGCATTTCGTGAATACTCTGGGAGCAGTAGATAAGCCAAAGGGCAATGCTGAGAATTGATAATGTTCTGATCCTGCAAGAAATCTGAGGTGTCTCCTGCAGTTTGGTCGAATAGGGACATGCAGGTATGCCTCCTTGAGATCTAGAGTCACCAGCCAAGACTCTTTGCCCAACATGGGAAGAAGTTGCTGTAGGGTCAGCAATTTGAATTTTGGCACAATGAGATAAGTGTTCAGTGCGGACAGGTCGAGAATAGGCCTCCATTGATTTTCCTTCCTTGGTACAAGGAATAGTCTGGAGTAAAATCCTTGGCCTTGTTCTGAACATGGTACCTTTTCTATAGCTTTCATCTGAAGTAAATTGCTGATTTGTTTTAAAGCCTCTGCCCTCTGATTTGGTGGAAGGTTTGGCATTCCGCCCCTTTCTGGCAAAGTGTGGAAGTGGAACCTGTATCCTTTGTCTATTATTTGCAGTGTCCATGTATCCTTTGTGATATAATGCCAGTTTTTTGATAATAAAGCCAGCTTTCCGCCCAAGGGTGCTTCCAGTTGATCCCTGGTAGGCGGAATCAGAGTCAAGTCATTGACCCTGCCCTGGTGTAGTAGTTGTTGTTGCACTACTCCTCTGGTTGGCAGGCTGCCACTGACGGCCTCTGTAGGAGCCCTTCGATTGACCTCTGCCTCTAGGGCGCCTGTTCCTGCCTCTCTGGGCTCTGTCCGAGTCTGGAAAGGACCAATTCTTAGTAGGCCAGTTTCTGCTGAATCTCGGTGGTTGAACTTGCAGGAAATCTTTAACTGTTTGCACAGATTTTGCCTTTTCTTCAACCTTTTTAAGATCTCCTGAGCAGAGGAGCCAAATAAATTTTGTTTCTCCATTGGAGCATCCAGGAGTTTAGCTTTGACATGGTCTGGCAAAGATTGCTCCTTCAGCCAGGCATGCCTACGAATAACTGCCCCAGTCATAGCTGATCTAAATGAAGCCTCCAGTGCATCATAGCCACATTTTAAGAAATGATTACTAACCTGTTGTGAGTTGTGTACCAAATCCTGAAGGGATTTACGGTCTAGGGGTTCAGGAGAAGAAAGTTTCTTATTCAGTTCATCTAACAAATACTCCTGGTACTGTATCATATGAAATTGACAGTTTAATGCCCGAACAGAAAGAGTTGCAGAAGTATACACCTTCTTTCCCCATCTCTCTAAAGCTCTAGACTCCTTGTCAGAGGGTAGAGGATTTTTGGCAGTAGCGGCCGCAACCCCTTTAGGGCCCTGAGAAATAGTTTCTGGGTCTGCAGAATGGGCTTTATACAAATGGAAATGAGAATCCAGGACCCTGTAGTATTTGTCGGGTTTGGCAGGGGGCGGAGGGAGAGTATCAGGGGCTGTGCTGACATCATTGTACACATCATCAATTACATTCAGAACAGGAGGTATAGCTAAGGGCCTATGCTGAGGCAAATGCAAAAAGGTCCTTAATCTTTTTCTAGAATCAGAGAAATCCTGACCTTGCCATTGAAAATGCTCTCTCGTGGAGTGTAGAGTCTCATCAAAGGAAAACTCTTCAGGAGGGGAGGCCGAAGGGATAGATTCCTCTGCATCTGAATCCTCATAAGGCGAGTAAGCCCCTTCCTGGTGGTCTGACAACTCAGATCCATCCGTGGACTCATCTGAGGAGTGAGGATCAGAGGGGTCAGTCCTGGGCCTTTTGTCTGGAGGAGGTTGAGAGGCCCTGTCTGGGTGAGGTTGTGAACCCCTAATTAAGGAAATAAGGTCCTCAGCAAGGCTGAGGATCTGTGAACTAGAGGAAGGCCACTGGGAGGTAGATTTGGCAGGCAAAGCTTTTGAAAGTTTGGCAGCTTTAGCCCTTGAAAAGGCCTTAATGGACATGGAAGCAGAGGGCCTAGCTGCCCCACGTGCAGGGGTAGAAATGTCCAAAGGTATGGTGTCGGACAATTCCTGAACACTAGCTTCGGTAGGTAGTTCTGAAGCCGACTCAGCCGGGGCCTCTCGGGGCCTCGGTGGTCGGAAGTATGGTTTCGGAAGAAGGAATCGCCGAGGACTCGGTTTCGGCCAAAACCGAGACACTCACGGTAGGCCTAGCCGTGGTTTCAGCCGAAACTGCGGGCCGCGAGTGTCGGTCCTTTTCCTTGCGTTTTTTGACCATATGCGAAGTCGGAGTCTCCGACGGCATTTTATAAGCAAAAGCGGCTCCAAAAATCCCTCTGCAAACTCCGACCGACGTCTAAGAGTTAAATCGGTTGAAGGAGGCACAGGCTAAACAGGCCGATACGTCGTGGTCTGGGCCTAAGCAAGGAAGGCAGTAAGAATGGAAATCCTTATGAGGTATTTGTTTCCCACAAGTTAAACAATTATTTACTTTGTCTGACATCGGCTGAGGCAAGAAAGAGTCCCCAATGGGGTACTTAGCTTTTTTCGAAGTCTTCGGTAGCTGAAATCACTGGATCTGACCGACCGGCACTTGCGAACAGCTTCTGCTTCGGGCACCGCGCGGCAAGAAAGACTGAGGAAAATGGCGTTGGCTGATGCTTTTGTACCCCAGACGCTCTAACGTCGGGGAAAGTGCGACATCAGCCGAGGCCAGACCCAGACTTTGGAATCCGGCCGACCGAAGGGCTGCCTGAGGCAGGACAACCCATATGTTATGACTGCAGATGCATCCTTGAAGGACATCCCCCCACTGCTTAGTCTTGTGTGTCCCCTGGGACTGAAACCTGGGGTTTCTGCTATGTCTGGGTTTGGCTGGAGAAAATCTTGAAGAGGCTGGAAAGGACCATTTCTTAGAGGGCCAGTGCCTACTAAATCTAGGAGGCTGAACTTGTAAGAAATCTTTAACAGTTTGCATAGATTTAGCTTTATCTTCCATCTTTTTAAGAACTTCCTCAGCCTTGTTGCCAAACAGGCGGTCCTGATTTAAAGGAGCATCCAATAGTTTGGCTTTAACATGATCAGGCAAAGATGGCTTCTTAAGCCAAGCATGCCTTCAGAGCACAGAACCAGTAACAGCAGCCCTGCAAGAGACCTCTAAAGAATCAAATCCACATTGCAAAGTATGTTTTCCAACCTGCTCAGCAGAATGCATTAAATCCTGTAATTCTTCAATTTCCACACAGTCAGGAATCAACATCATTTTCTGTTTAAGCAATCCAATAACATGTTGTTGATACTTTAACATATGAAACTGGCAGTTTAAAGCCCTAATGACCAAGGTTGCAGAAGTGTAAACCTTCTTACCCCATCTATCCAGCACCCTGGAGTCTCTATCAGAAGGGGTAGGATTTTTAGCAGTAGAAGCCTTAATGCCTTTGGGTCCTGTGAAACAGCCTCTGGATCTGCAATAGGATTTTTAAAAAGGAACTTGTGTGAATCAGAAACCCTGTAATATCTGTCAGGTTTTCTGGGAGCAGGAGGCAAGGAATCAGGGGCGAAACTAGATTCCAAAAAGGCATTATCAACAATCTAGTACAGGAGGAATAGCTAAATGCCTATGCTGAGGCAGGAGTAAGAAATCCCTAAGCCTCTTTTTTATCAGAAAAATCCTGGCTTTCCCAGTGGAAATGCTCCCTTAAGAGTATGTAAGGTTTCACCAAAAGAAAAATCCTCTGGAGGGGAAACAGAGGGAATAGAGTCCTCTGCATCAGAATCCTCATAAGTAGATAAGGACAAATCCACATCATCAGAAGAATCAGAAAACTCAGAATCCTGGTCAGAAGATTCATAAACAACTTCAGTCCTATGTCTCTTAGAAGGGGGAGGCTGGCTTCCCCTGATTAGAGTTATAAGATCTTCAGCCATTCTTTTCATTTGTTTTTTAGGCACAGAGGCCTGAGCATGAGGCCTGGGCGTCAGTTCGAGACTTGGGCCTAAAACAAGAAGGAGGCGTCGGTTTAATATGCAAGTTGTAGGCCTGAATACACCCTCAGAAGCCCGTGCCTGCACAGCGGCTCTGGACCCATCCAAGGTAGAGACATCTGCAGGTTCCACAGTTGAAGCATCTCGTGGCATATCGGACTCCGAATGGGTCTCAGTAGAGGCCTGCGAATCAGAAGTAGCAGGTATCAGGGGCTGCAAAAGCACCTCACTGAGTACAGGCGAACTGGCGACTGGCTTAGGATAAGCATCATCGGCAGTTTTGGACCTCGGCGGCCTGTCTCTGTCTTTATTCTTGCGTTTTTTTCAGAATCCCAGTAGTCGGATGGCTAACCGACATTTCTGGATAATTAAATGGGAACCGAAATATTTTGAGGCAAAAATATACCGACAACGGATAATGCGCTGATTAAATAAAGCACAAAACCGACAGCACGGTACATCGTGGTTAAGGCCTAGGCAAGGAATACAGCACGAATGAAAATCTTTATGAGGTATTTGCTTTCCACAAGTAATGTAATTATTAACGTTTACTGACATCGGTAAGGAGCAAGAAAAAGTTTCCCCAACGGGGTACTTAGCATCAGTTGAAGACTTCAGTTCTGAAACTCGAAAACGAAAATTTCAGGAGTCGGTCGACCGGCACTTGTGAACTGCTTCTGTTTTGGGCAACGCACGGCAAGAAAGACTGATGTAATGGTCTCGGGTGCATGTTTTATACCCCTGACGACCTGACAGCATGGAAGAAGGGACAGCAACCGACGCAGGACCCAAGACTTTGTTAATCAGACCGACTGAGGGCTACTGCAAGCAGATAACCCAAAAAAGATGACTGCAACAGTGAAACATGAAGAACATCTTCCATGTTCTTTATTACTCAGGTGTGTTTCTCATAATACTACCAGTGTACTGCTGCTGTAAATGTCAGCACCCTTTCTTCCTTTCGCTTGCCCAACCCACTGCATTCCACACTGAAGTCAATCTGTGTGACATAATAAAGCTTCTTTTTTATTCAACTCAGTTATATTATTTGTCTTTCTGTTGGAAAATAGTAATTACTAGTCTATTTCTATATTTTGTGTCACTTTATAGTTGTGTACAATACTGATCCAACTGAATCTGATCTCTTATTTTCATTAAAACATTCAACCTTCTACCCATCCAAAATACAAACAAAATAGAGTTGTGCAAGTCCTACTTACCCACTTCTGCAGTAACCTGCGAATAGAATCCTAAAGGTTATCTAAACTGGGAGATGGAAAGATAAGGGTCCAGGAGCCCCTAGAGAATGGTCACAGCAAAGCATGTCCTGGATGTACAGAAGGTATAAACAGAGGACCAAGTTGCTGATTCTAGAATACCTTTAAAATCCACCCCTTTCCAGTATACCATCAAAGAGAAACAAGGCCCGGGTAAGGATTGGTCTTAACTTTGCCTGGAAAAGTTATACCATGAAAAAAAAACAGCAATGGACAACCATCTGGATACAGTCTGTTTAGGCATGGGTTGGCCTTTCTAAGCCCCATCATAGGAAACACTTGTTTAGCTTTTTTAAAGACTTGGTTCTGTCAAGGTACTAATTGCCTGTGCATATCCAATGTATGCAGAATCTGTTTTCCCTTTCTTTTTTTGCTTGGGATGAAAATTCTGAGACAGACTGCTTCATTCAAGGTAAAATCAGAAATCATTTTAGGCATGAATGAAGGAGTTGTGTAATGTGACCCTATCCCTTTGGAAAAAGTACAGTTTTGTACCTAGCATAAATGTAGATGAGCGAGGGTTCACCCTGTTGCAGTCATCGCACTTGGGTTATCCTGGCGTCAGGTGGTCCCGCAGTCGGCCAGCGTTTCAAAGTCATGGTCCGGTGTCAGTTGCTGTCGATTCCTCCCTGACGTCAGTGCGCCAGGGGTATATAAGAGGCATCCGACGCCATTTTCTTCAGTTTTTCTTGTCCCAGATGTCAGGTTCCCCCAATAGGTAGGCAATACATATTGCTATATAAAAATATACAAGTAAAAATAAAACAATATTTTCAGTCACAAGCAAATACACCACAGAGGTTGTATAGGATAGAAAGGTATGGATAAGTCCAGCTAGCTCAGAGGGGATGGAGGGAGGGTAAAGTACAGTTTTGTACCTACCATAAATGTAGATGTTCGAGTGCTAATACAGCTGCAGTAATAACATATGGGGTCTCTGCTGTCAGGCGGTCCCTCGGTCGGCCGAATTCCAAAGTCTAGGTCCGGCGTCGGTTGTTGTCGCTTCCTTTCCTGACGTCAGCGAGGCAGGAGTATATAAGACACAGCCGACGCCATTTTCTTCAGTCGTTCTTGCCCCAGATGTCAGGTGCCCCCAGAAAGAAGGCAATACATAAATTATATTTACATACCTGCAATGCAATGTAATCAAAAACAGTAGTTGCAAGCAAATATACCATAGAAGGATAACTCAAACAGGTTGTATGAAGAGGGGTTAGGTCCTAAGCCTTTACCAAGTGGGGAAGGAGGGAGGGAAATCTGTACTGCAGCTGTATTAGCACTCGAACATCTACAATTATGGTAGGTACAAAACTGTACTATGTTCATCGTGCATACAGCTGCAGTAATAACATATGGGTAGAATCCCAAAGCTACGCACAGGGTGGTAGGCACTAGGTAGAACTGGGATGAGCCAGAATGCCCTGCAACACAGCAGTAGCAAAGCCTGCTCTAGTTTTGGAATATAAAGGCAGGTGATAGTGTCTTGTGAAGGTATGCACAGAACTCCAAGTGGCTGCCTCCAAAATATCTTTGGTAGGGACTCCTCTGAGGAAGGCTGTAGAGGTAGCTGTGGCCCTGGTGGAGTGGGATCTGATGCCTGTAGGGACAGATTTTCCATGATAGGAGTAACAAAAACGTATGCAGTGGCCTATCCATTTTGAAATTGTCTGTTTGGTCACTGGCTTCCCTTGAGCTCCTACAGCATAGGACACAAAAAGTTGTTGTGATTTCCTAAAAGGCTTTGTTCTGTCCAAGTAATAACGTAGCTGTCTATGGATGTCTAAAGAGTGTAGCAGCCTTTCCCCTTTGTTTTGAGGATTGGGGTAAAAGGTAGGCAAGTGTATGGCTTGATTTAAAGCTACCCTGGATACCACTTTAGGCATAAATGATGGGTTGGTTCAAGGGAAACCCTGTCCTGATGGAAAATGAGAAAGGGCTGCACAGCCATGAGGGCTTGTAGTTCGAAACCCTACGAGCTGAGGTAATGGCCAGAAGGAAGGCTGTTTTCCAGGACAAATGTTGCAAATCTGTTGAGGCAGCTGGTTCAAAGGGAGGCAATGTTAATTTTTCTAGAATATAATTAAGATCCCAGGCTGGCACTGGTTGTTTCCTTGGTGGTCTTATATTCTTAGCCCCTCTGAGGAACTGTCTTAAGAGTGGGTGAGAGAATAAGGGTGGATCCGTGTTGAATTCTGCAGAAATGGCTGAGGCATGGATTTTTATGGAGGAAATTGAGAGTCCACTGTTCAGCAGCTCAGCTAGATACTGTAATACCTGAGGCAAATTTAGTTTTGTAGGGTCCTGGCCTTTTTTCTCATTCCAAGAGCAAAACCGTTTCCATTTTGCTGAGTAAGCCTTTCTAGTAGATGGCCTTCTGGCCTCCAAAATGACATCCTGTACCTCTTTGGAGAGTAAGTTCTGTTGAGGTGTTAAGGAATTTTCCATGCAGCGAGATTGAGTGTTTTCAGCTGACTGTGAAGAGTTTTGTAGTTGTGCTGAGTCAGCAGAAGAGGCATTAGAGGTAGGGACCAGGGAGGAGTATGTGTTAGGCTCCTCAGGAGTGGGTACCAGTGTTGTCTTGGCCAGTCTGGAGCAATCAGTATCATCTTTGGTCTGTCTGCTCTTGCTTTCAGGAGCACCTTGGGCAGAAGAGGCAGAGGTGGGAAAGCGTAAACTGTCCATGCTGTCCAACTGAATGAAAGGGCGTCCACTCTCCAGGCCTTTGGATGAAAGGTCCTTGAACAAAACTTTTCCAATTGATGATTCCTGTGGGAGGCGAAGAGATCTATGTCTGGCCTCCCCCACGCTTGGATTATCTTTGTAAACACTTGAGGATGCAACTTCCATCCGTGTGTATCTGTCATATTTCTGCTTAGATTGTCTGCCAGTGTGTTTTCCAAACCTGGCAAGTACTGTGCTTGAAGTTCGATTTGCCATTCCAAAGCCAAGTTCCAAAGTGTCATGGCTAGTCTGCACAGAGGGTATGAATGTGTTCCTCCTTGTTTGTTTATGTACCACATAACTGTGGTGTTGCCTGTTCTTATCAATAATTGTCCTGGATGCAGGAGGTCCTTGAAAGCTGTAATTGCATTTATCACTGCTAGCATTTCTTTTTGATTGATGTGAAGGTGCTTTTCCTTTTGGGACCATTTGCCCTGAATGCACCTGTCTGTCATGTGCGTCCCCCCAGGCGTAATCTGAGGCGTCTGTTGTGATGACTTGATTTGCTTGAGGCTTGCAGAATGGGAGACCTGTGTTTGTTTGACATGCTTGAGCCCACCATAGAAATTTCCTTTTGCAAACATGGAATTATTGGTATTATTGTTTCCAAACTGTGGTTGTGTTGAGACCATAGATTTTTTAGGTACCATTGAAGTTTCCTCATATGCAACTTTGCACATGGGATTAAAAGAATGCAAGATGCCATGAAGCCCAGAGCCTGCAGGATTTTCCTTGCAGTAAGCCTGGTACAATTTGCTAGCATTTTGAAGTACTGAGTTAGTTGCCTCTGCTTTTCTGGCGTAAGATAGGCCATCTGGGTGTTTGTGTCCAAGTTGGCACCCAGGAAAGTTATTTTCTGAGCTGGTGTTAGCCTGGATTTCTCTTTGTTGATTGTGTATCCCAGAGCATTCAGTAACCGTGTTGCATAAGCCAGATGTTCCAGAAGTATGCGCTTGCTGTCCGCTTGGATCAGGCAGTCGTCCAAATAAGGGTAAATTTGTATCCCTTGAAGTCTGCAGTAGGCAATTACTGATGCCAGGCATTTCGTGAATACTCTGGGCAAAGTAGATAAGCCAAAGGGCAATGCAGAGAATTGATAGTGGATTGAACCTGCAAGAAATCTGAGGTATCTTCTGCAGCTTTGTCTGATAGGGACATGCAGGTATGCCTCCTTGAGGTCCAATGTTACCAGCCAAAACCCCTTGCCCAGCATGGGAAGAAGCTGCTGTAATGTGAGCATCTTGAAATTTGGTACGAGTAAGAATGTGTTTAGGATGGATAAGTCCAAAATGGGTCTCCGGTCGGTTCCTTTCCTTGGTACCAGAAATAGCCTGGAATAAAAACCTTGACCTTGTTCGTGAGTAGGTACCTCTTGAATAGCTTTCATGTCTATGAGCTTTGAAATTTGTAGTAGTGCCTCTGCCCTTTGACTGTGTGGCAGGTTTGGCATGCCTCTCATTTTTGGGAGAGTGTGAAAATGAAATCAGTAGCCTCTGTTTATAACGTCCAGGATCCATTTGTCTGTTGTGACCATATGCCAATTTCTTGTAAATAATGCCAGCTTTCCTCCCAAGGGTGCTGCCAGCTGAGACTTGCTTGGCATGGAAAGGAGGAAGTCATTGGGTTTCTTTCCTGTATTGCTGTGCATTGTTTTTGCCACCCCTTGGTGCTGGAGTTTGCCATTGCCTGCCTCTATATGATCCTTGTGTTTGCCCTCTGCCCCTTGTGCGCCTATATCTACCTCTTTGGGGCCTGTCCGTGGCTGGAAAGGACCAGTTTTTAGAAAGCCAATTTCTGCTAAAACGTGGTGGTTGAACCTGTAGAAAAGCTTTGACAGTTTGCATAGATTTGGCTTTTTCTTCCATTTTCCGTAGTATCTCCTCAGCATTAGTACCAAATAGCACATCCTTTTGTAAAGGAGCATCTAGTAATTTAGCTTTCACATGATCAGGCAAGATTTGTTCCCTAAGCCATGCATGCCTACGAATGACTGATCCTGTAACAGCAGCTCTACTTGAGGCCTCTAGGGCATCATAACCACATTGTAAAGTGTGTTTACCCACTTGTTCTGCACTATGCATCATATCCTGCAACTCCGTCAAATCTGGTTGTTCAGGTTGAGACATTTTATTTCGTAATTGTGATAACAGAAACTGCTGATATTTAAGCATATGAAACTGACAATTGAATGCCCTCATGGCTAGGGTGGCCGAGGTATATACCTTTTTCCCCACCTTTCTAAGGATCTTGACTCTCTTTCGGAAGGTAGTGGATTCTTAGCAGTAGAGGCCTTCATTCCCTTGGGACCTTGAGAAATGGTTTCAGGGTCAGCATTATGGCTTTTGAAAAGAAATTGGTGAGAGTTAGGAACTCTGTAGTACCTATCAGGCTTGACTGGGGCAGGAGGCAGAGAATCCGGGTTAAGGCAAGCCTCCGAATAAACATCATCAAGTACATCCAAGACAAGAGGTATAGCCAGAAGTCTGTGTTGAGGCAACAAAAGAAATTCCCTCAGTCTTTTCTTGGAATCAGAAAAGTCTTGGCCTTCCCAATGGAAGTGTTCCCTCAAAGTGTGCAAGGTTTCCCCAAAAGAATAATCCTCAGGTGGAGATACAGAAGGAATGGATTGCTCTGCATCAGAATCTTCAAAAGGGGAGTAAGAGTGTTCCTCTACATCAGAATGTTCTGAAATAATGGAGCCCTGATCAGAGTAGGGAGAATCTTCCTCCACTCTGGGCCTCTTGTCAGGAGGGGGTTGGGAACCCCTGATAAGAGTAATTAAATCCTCAGCCATTTTAAGCATCTGTTTTTTAGGCATGGGGCCTGTGGATGGGCCTTGTGCAACAGGCCTCTTGGGATGCCTGGCTCATAGAGGCCTTCATTCCCTTGGGACCTTGAGAAATGGTTTCAGGGTCAGCATTATGGCTTTTGAAAAGAAATTGGTGAGAGTTAGGAAAGTACAGTTTTGTACCTACCATAAATGTAGATGTCCGAACTGGATAGCATCTGCAGTCATAACAACTGGGTTGTCCTGTCGTCAGGCAGCCCTTCAGTCGGCCGGATTCCAAAGTCCGGGTCCGGCTTCGGCTGATGTCGCACTTCACCCGACGTCATCTCTGTTGGTCTTCGGGTATAAAGGCATCAGCCGACGCCATTTTCCTCAGTGTTTCTTGCCCCAGATGCCAGTAGCCCTCTTGAAGGCTAAAATTTAGGTAGATGCCAATGTTTCCAAAAAGATAGAGGTAAACACAAAAATAAGCATGTATGCACATATATACAAACAAATACACCATAAAGACTCCCCCACCAGCTAGCTATTAGGAGGGTAAACACCCTTGGAGTACCACAGAGGGAAGGAGGGAGGGTAATCCTGACTGCAGATGCTATCCAGTTCGGACATCTACATTTATGGTAGGTACAAAACTGTACTATGTCCTTCATGGATGCATCTGCAGTCATAACAACTGGGTAGAATACCATAGCCAACAAGGGAGGAGGATAAAACTAGATTATGGTGTGTTTAGGATCCCTTGCAGTACAGCAGTGGCAAACCCTGCTCGGGATCTGGAATATAGAGGCAAATTATAATGCTTGGCAAATGTATGCACGGAGGTCCAAGTAGCCGCCTCAATAATGTCTTTGGTTGCCACTCCTCGTAAGAAGGCTGTGGTAGTGGCTGTTGCCCTTGTAGAATGAGGTCTTATGTTCTGTGGAATTGGTTTTCCATGGAAGGAGTAACAGAATCGTATGCAATTTCCTATCCATTTGGAGATTGTCTGTTTGGAAATAGCTTTTCCTTCCCTTCCTGTTGCATAGGCTACAAAAAGTTGGTCAGTCTTTCTGCTACTTTTTGTTCTGTCCAAGTAGTAGCGTAGCTGTCTATGTACATCCAAGGTATGCAATATTCTTTCCCCTCTGTTTTGTGGGTTGGGAAAGAAGGTAGGTAGGTGGACTGCCTGGTTTAAAGACACTCTGGATACCACCTTAGGCATAAATGTAGGATTAGTCCTCATGGACACTCTATCTTGGTGGAAGATTAGGAAGGGTTGCACTGCCATTAAGGCCTGTAGTTCTGAAACCCTCCTTGCTGAAGTAACTGCCAGTAGGAAAGCAGTTTTCCATGACAGGTGTTGTAGGTCTGCTGTTGTTGCTGGTTCAAAGGGTGATAGTGTCAATTTTTCTAGCACAAAGTTTAAGTCCCAAGCTGGTAATGGTGGTTTCCTTGGAGGTTTTACATTCTTGATTCCTCTGAGGAACTGCCTGAGCAAAGGGTGAGAAAAAACAGGTGGATCAAAACTGTATTCTGCTGAAATAGCTGATGCATGTATCTTGATGGAGGAGTAGGACAGGCCTGAATGAAGAAGTTCGGCTAGGTACTCCAGAATGTTAGGCATATCTATGTTTGACACATCTTTTCCTCTTTCAGTACTCCAAATGACAAACCTTTTCCATTTTCCAGCATAGTTTCTTCTTGTTGAAGGTCTGCGTGCTTCAAGAATAATGTCTCTAACTCTTTGGGAAAGTTCTGGATTAGCTGCTGCTATGTGATGTTCCATGCAGTCAGTTGCAACGTGTTTAGGTTTGGATGTATGATGCTGTAGTTGTTCTGAGTTAACATCAAAGGCATCAGGGGTATTGGCCACATATTGTTTCGAGACATGCTCCTCAGCAGTGGGTACCAGTGTTGTCTTGGCCAGTTTGGAGCTATCAGGATTATCCTTGGACGTTCTTCCTTGATTTTTAGTAATACCTTGTGTATCAAGGGAAGAGGTGGGAATGCATATGCTGTTAGGCCTTTCCAGCTGAAGGAGAGCGAATCCACTTTCCATGCCAGTGGGTGGAATGTCCTTGTGCAGAATTTTTTGAGCTGGTGATTGGTAGGTGATGCAAATAGATCTATCTGAGGCATTCCCCATTTCTTTGAGATGGTCTTGAAGATGTCCGGGTGCAGATTCCATTCGTGGGCATCCGATGTGGTTCTGCTTAATATGTCTGCTAGAGTATTCTCCTTTCCCGGTACAAATATTGCCTGTAACTGGATGTTGTAGCTGAGTGCCAGGGTCCACAGCTCCAAAGTCATTCTGCATAGGGGTATGAATGAGTGCCTCCCTGTTTGTTGATGTACCACATGACTGTGGTGTTGTCTGTCCTTATCATCAACTGGCCCTCTTTGAGAAATGGTCTGAACTTTTGGATTGCCAGTTTTACTGCCAGCATTTCTTTTAGGTTGATGTGCAGGTGAAGTTGATCCTGTGTCCACAATCCTTGCACGCATTTGTCCAGCATGTGGGCCCCCATCCTAGGTCTGAAGCGCCTGTTGTGATGGTCTGGCTTGCTTGACATCTGCGAAAGGGTAGCCCTGGGTTTGACTGGCATGCCTGAGCCCACCATAGGAACTCCTGTTTTAATCATGGAATTAATGGGATTTCTGTTTCTAGGCTGTGTCTGTGTTGGGACCATAAATTCTTTAGGTACCACTGTAGTTTTCTCATATGTAGTCTGGCAAGTGGAACCAAGATTATGCATGATGCCATGAAGCCCAAGGCCTGCAGTACTTTTCTTGCTGTTAACTTGTTCAGTTTTGTTAGTGCCAAGAAGTAAAGAGGGAGTTCTTTTTGTTTTCTGTAGTTAGGAATGCCATCTGTTTTACTGTGTCCAATTCAGCCCAAGAATGTCCTTGTTTGGGATGGTATCAGCCTTGACTTTTGTAGATTGACTGTGTATCCCAGTGCTTGCAGCAAGTAAATGACCCTTTGTAAATCTGTTGTCAGCTTGCTTTTGTTGTCCCCTTGTAGCAGGCAGTCGTCTAGGTATGGGTAAATTTGAATTCCTGTAGTCTGCAATGGGCGATTACTGATGCCAGGCATTTTGTGAATACTCTGGGCAGTAGATAAGCCAAAGGGCAATGCTGAGAATTGATAGTGCTCTGATCCTGCAAGAAATCTGAGGTATCTTCTGCAGATTGGTCGAATGGGGACGTGCAGGTATGCCTCCTTGAGATCTAGAGTTACCAGCCAACACTCCTTGCCCAGCATGGGAAGAAGTTGCTGTAGGGTCAGCATTTTGAATTTTGGGACAATGATGTATGTATTTAAGGCGGACAGGTCGAGAATTGGTCTCCAACTTTTTCCTTTCTTGGAACTAGGAATAGTCTGGAGTAGAACCCTTTCCTTGCTCTGCTGTTGGCACTTTTTCCACAGCTCTCATGTTTGCTAACTGCATTATCTGTTGTAGAGCCTCTGTTTTTTGATTTGGAGGTAGATTTGGCATTCCTCTTTTGACTGGTAAAGTGTGGAAGTGGAACCGGTAACCTTGATCTATGGTTTGTAAAATCCACTTGTCTTTTGTTATATAGTGCCAGTTCTTTGAAAATAAGGTTAATTTTCCGCCTAGAGGAGCTGCTATTTGTTCCCTGGTAGGCGGATTTAGGGTTAAGTCACTGTGGTTGAGTTGATGTAGTGGCAGAGGTTGTGTCTGTGCCTCTGTTGTTACCTTGCCACTGTCGTCCTCTGTAGGCACCTCCCCTGGATTGGTTTCTGCCTCTGGAACGTCTATTCCTGCCCCTTTGAGATCTTGTGGAGTCAGGAAAGGACCAATTTTTGGCAGGCCAGTTCCTGCTAAACCTTGGGGGTTGCACCTGCAAGAAATCTTTAACCGTTTGAACAGATTTTGCCTTTTCTTCCATTTTCTTCATAACCTGCTGGGCAGGTGTACCAAACAAACTTGTCTTATCCATAGGAGCATCTAGCAACTTAGCTTTAACATGATCTGGTAGAGCTTGCTCCTTTAGCCATGCATGCCTTCTTATCACTGTGCCAGTCATGGCTGATCTAAATGAAGCCTCCAGTGCATCATAGCCACATTTTAAGGAATGGTTACTAACCTGTTGTATGTTATTTACCATTTCTAATACATATTTCTTATCAAGAGATTCATCAGTGGTTAGTTTTTAGTTAACTGATCAAGCATAAACTCTTGGTATTGTATAATGTGAAACTGACAATTTAAAGCTCTAGCTGAGAGAGTAGCTGAAGTGTAGACCTTTTGCCCCATCTGTCTAATGACCTTGCTTCCCTTTCTGAAGGAATAGGGTTTTTGCTATGGTCGGCTACTGCCTTGGGACCCTGGGATATAGTTTCGGGTCTGCAAGTGGGGCCTTGTAAAGGTGGTGATGAGTGTCTGGCACCCTGTAAAATCTGTCTGGTTTGGCAGGGGCTGGAGGTAAAGAATCTGGTGCGGAGCAGACATCATTGAAAGCATCATCCACCACAGAGAGAACAGGAGGTATAGCTAAGGGCCTGTGCTGTGGAAGGTGCAGAAAGGTCCTAAGTCTTTTCTGGAGTCTGAAAAATCCTGTTGCTGCCATTGGAACTGCTCTGCATGGCATGTAAGGTTTCCCCAAAGGAGAATTCTTCTGGTGGGGAAGCAGCTGGAATGGATTCTTCAGCATCAGAGTCTTCAAAATTGGAGAAAGGAGCCTCTGGCTGATCAGTTATGTCTGATTCATCGGCAGACTCATCAGAGGACACTGGCTCAGGGGCTCTGCCCTAGGTCTCTTCTCTGGGGGCTGAGAGGCCCTGTCTGGGTGAGATTGAGATCCTCTAATTAATGAAATTAAATCTTCTGCCAGAGTAAGCATTTGAGAACTAGAGGATGGCCTGGTTGTAGGGGTTTAACAGGCACTGTTTTAGTAGTCTTTGCTGCTTTAGCCCTGGCGAAGGCCTTAATGGACATGGCTGCTGGAGGCCTAGCAGCACCACGTGCTGGGGTAGAGACATCCAAGGGAATGGTGTCTGATAAGTCAGTGGCAACCACCGTAGTGGATAAAATTTCTGAGGCCGTTTCAAGAGTGGTAGCAGGGGCCTCAGTTGTAGAGATAGATTCAGCTGTACTTTGATCAGTTTTCTCGGTTTCGCGAAACCGAGACACTTCGATTTGCTTAACCATGGTTTCGGCGAAACCGCGGACCGCGAGTGTCGGTCTTTATCTTTGCGTCTTTTGGTAGTATGGGTAGTCGGAGGTTCCGGCGGCATAATGTACGCAAAATCAGAACCGAAAAACTGTTCAGCAAATTCCGACCGGCCTAAGCGTTCGTCGGTTGAACGTACAGGCGAACAGGCTGCTACGTGGGCTGGGCCTAAACAAGGCAGACAATAAGAGTGGAAATCTTTATGAGGTATTTGTTTCCCACAGGTTAAACAATTATTAACTTTTTCTGACATCGGCTGAGGCAAGAAAGAGTCCCCAACGGGTACTTAGCTTCAGAAGTCTTCGAAGTAGTATTCGGTAGAAGTAATCTCTGGATCCGACCGACCGGCACTTGCGAACAGCTTCTGCTTCGGGCACCACGCGGCAAGAAAGACTGGGGAAAATGGCGTCGGCTGATGCCTTTATACCCGAAGACCAACAGAGATGACGTCGGGTGAAGTGCGACATCAGCCGAAGCCGGACCCAGACTTTGGAATCCGGCCGACTGAAGGGCTGCCTGACGACAGGACAACCCAGTTGTTATGACTGCAGATGCATCCATGAAGGACATCTCTGTAGTACCTATCAGGCTTGACTGGGGCAGGAGGCAGAGAATCCGGGTTAAGGCAAGCCTCCGAATAAACATCATCAAGTACATCCAAGACAAGAGGTATAGCCAGAAGTCTGTGTTGAGGCAACAAAAGAAATTCCCTCAGTCTTTTCTTGGAATCAGAAAAGTCTTGGCCTTCCCAATGGAAGTGTTCCCTCAAAGTGTGCAAGGTTTCCCCAAAAGAATAATCCTCAGGTGGAGATACAGAAGGAATGGATTGCTCTGCATCAGAATCTTCAAAAGGGGAGTAAGAGTGTTCCTCTACATCAGAATGTTCTGAAATAATGGAGCCCTGATCAGAGTAGGGAGAATCTTCCTCCACTCTGGGCCTCTTGTCAGGAGGGGGTTGGGAACCCCTGATAAGAGTAATTAAATCCTCAGCCATTTTAAGCATCTGTTTTTTAGGCATGGGGCCTGTGGATGGGCCTTGTGCAACAGGCCTCTTGGGATGCCTGGCTGATTTGGATTTAGTAAAGGCCTTAATGGAAAATGAAGATGAGGGTCTAAAGACACCATGGGTGGAAGTGGACCTGTCCACATTAGGAGACTCAACGCTCACAGTGGCTTCGGTGGTTGTAGTCTGGGTATGGGCCGAGGTACCTGCGGTCTCGGGAACAGAAGACCCCGCCAAAGAAGTGTCGTCGGTAGTCAGGGACTGCATAGGCGTCTCGCTGAGAACCGGACCATGTGTAGCCGGTTTTGGCGTGGTGTCGGTGGAGACTGCGGACCTCGCATGTCGGTCCTTGTCCTTGCATTTTTTGGACAAAACTGTAGTCGGAGTCTCCGATGACATTTTATAATCAAATGCTTTACCAAATAAATGTTGGGTGAACTCCGCCCGACGCTTGATAGTGCGTTTATTGAAAGTAGCACAAAAGTGGCAGCCCGAGACGTCGTGGTCTGGGCCTAAACAAGGTATGCAAAGGGAATGGAAATCCTTATGCGGTATTTGCTTCCCACAAGAAATACAATTGTTAACTTTTTCTGACATCGGTCTGAGGCAAGAAAAGTTTCCCCAACGGGGTACTTAGCTTTAATGAAGACTTCGGTTTCCAAATTTTTCGTAAATTCAGGAGCTGGCCGACCGGCACTTGCAAACTGCTTCGGGCACCGTGCGGCAAAAAAGACTGGGGAAAATGGCGTCGGCTGTGTCTTATATACTCCTGCCTCGCTGACGTCAGGAAAGGAAGCGACAACAACCGATGCCGGACCTAGACTTTGGAATTCGGCCGACCGAGGGACCGCCTGACGGCAGAGAACCCATATGTTATTACTGCAGCTGTATGCACGATGAACATCC
The DNA here is from genome assembly GCF_019279795.1 of Protopterus annectens. Lineage (NCBI taxonomy): Eukaryota > Metazoa > Chordata > Ceratodontiformes > Protopteridae > Protopterus > Protopterus annectens. Next base: position 1,230,158,094 of record NC_056735.1, read on the forward strand.
TGGACTGCAGCAGAGTGAACACTCGAACATCAAAACTGTACTATGTTCATCGTGTTACCCTGCTGCAGTCATCACACTTGGGTTGAATCCCAAAGCTAAGGATGGGTGGTGGAGTTAAACAGGGTTAGAAGAAGCTAGTAGGCCCTGCAAAACTGCAGTGGCAAAGCCAGCTCTAGTCTTAGAATATAGAGGTAAGTGATAGTGTTTGGCGAAGGTGTGCACTGAACTCCAAGTTGCAGCTTGCAAAGTATCCTTGGTTGGCACCCCCCCCTGAGAAAGGTTGCTGATGTAGCTGTAGCCCTGGTGGAGTGGGGCCTAATGCTAGCAGGTACCGGTTTCCCATGATGCATGTAGCAGAAATGTATGCAATGTCCTATCCATTTTGAAATGGTCTGTTTTGAGATAGCTTTTCCTTGTGATCCTGCAGCATAGGCTACAAAGAGCTGGTCAGAGTTTCTGAAAGCCTTACTTTTATCCAAGTAGTAACGTAATTGTCTGTGAATGTCCAAAGAGTGCAGGAGTCTTTCTCCTTTGTTCTGGGGATTTGGAAAAAAGGTGGGCAAATGAATGGTTTGGTTTAGGGCCACAATGGATACCACCTTTGACATAAAGGAAGGATTAGTTCGCAGAGAGACTCTGTCTTGATGAAAAATTAGGAAAAGCTCCACTGCCATTAGTGCCTGTAGCTCTGAGACTCTTCTAGCTGAAGTTATTGCTAGCAGCAGGGCAGTTTTCCATGAAAGAAACTTTAAATCAGCTAAGAAAGCTGGTTCAAAGGGCGGCAGTGTAAGTTTTTCCAGAACAAAGTTGAGATCCCAAGTAGGTGTTGGTGCTCTCCTGGGCGGTCTTATGTTCTTAGCCCCTCTGAGGTACTGTCTTAGGAGTGGATGTGAAAATAAAGGAGGAATCGTGTTGTAATGAGCTGAAGTTGCTGAGGCATGGATCTTAATAGAAGAAAAGGAAAGTCCTTTGTGCAACATCTCAGTTAAATATTGTAGAATACGAGGAATGTTTGGATCAAGGGGATTTTGGCCTTTAGCCTGGTTCCAGGCACAAAATCTTTTCCATTTGTCTGAATAGGTTTTCCTCGTGCTGGGCCTCATGGCCTCCAGAATGACCTCCATAACAGCTTTGGATAGAGGTGTTGGTTGATTGTTTAGGTAATTTGCCATGCAGCCAGGTTTAAAGTCTTGAGCTGGCTGTGTAGAATTTGATTGTCTCGCTGGGTGAGCAGGTGAGGAATTTGTGGTAAAATCCATGGTGGGCCGTGGGCAATGTTCTTTAGAATTGGATACCAGTGCTGAGTGGCCAGTCTGGTGCAATGAGTATCATTTGTGGCTTCTCTAATCTGACTTTCTGCAGCACCTTTGCTAGAAGAGGCAGTGGAGGAAAGGCATACACTGTTAATGTTTTCCAACTGAATGAGAGGGTGTCCACTTTCCAAGCTTGTGGGTGGAATGTCCTTGTACAAAATTTTTGAAGTTGGCAGTTTTGGGGGTTGGCAAACAGATCTATGTCTGGGCGTCTCCATTTTTGAGTTATTATTGCAAATACTTGTGGATCCAGTTTCCACTCGTGGGGATCCATGATGTTTCTGCTTAGGTCGTCTGCCAATGTGTTTTTCTTTCCTGGCAGGAACTGTGCTTGTAGTTGAACTTGGTAAGACAGTGCTGTGTTCCACAAGGTCATTGCTTGCCTGCATAGAGGGTAGGAATGTGTGCCCCCTTGCTTGTTGATGTACCACATTACTGTGGTATTGTCCGTCTTTATTATTAGTTGTCGTGGGTGTAAGAGGTCCTTGAAAGCTGTCATGGCATTCTGTACTGCTAGCATTTCCTTTTGATTGATATGCAGATGCCTTTGATCTGTAGTCCATTTGCCCTGAATGCACTGTCCTGCCATGTGTGCTCCCCAGGCATAGTCCAATGCATCTGTTGTCATAGTTTGCCTGGCTGTGGGTAATGTGAAAGGCTGACCCTTGTTGAGGTGACATGCCTGTGCCCACCATAGAAACTCCTGTTGAAGGCAGGAAATGAGTGGTATCATTGTTTCCAAGCTGTGGCTGTGCTGAGTCCATACGCTTTTCAGGTACCATTGTAATTGCCTCATATGCAGTTTTGCAAATGGTATTAGTAGTATGCAAGATGCCATGAATCCCAAGGCCTGCAGAATTTTTCTTGCAGGGAGTTCGGTCTTTGTTGCCATTATTTTGAAGTATTGAGTCAGCTGTTGTTGCTGGTCTGGTGTGAGATAAGCCATCTGGGCCGTTGTATTCAAGCTGGCACCCAGGAATATTATGTTTTGTGAGGCACTAGTTTCGATTTTTTTTCGTTTACTGTGTACCCTAGGCAACTTAGAAGGTGTTTGACAAATGCCAGATGTTTTAAAAGAATGTCCTTGCTTTCTGCTTGAATAAGGCAGCTGTCCAGGTATGGGTATATTTGAATTCCTCTTTGTCTGCAGTATGCAATTACTGGTGCCAGGCATTTTGTGAAGACCCTGGGCGTAGTAGATAAGCCAAAGGGCAGTGCAGAGAATTGATAATGGGTTGAACCTGCAATGAAGTGGAGGTATCTTCTGCAATTTTGTCTGACAGGGACATGCAGGTATACCTCCTTGAGATCCAACGTTACTAGCCAAGCCTTTTTGCCCAGCATGGGAAGAAGCTGCTGTAGTGTTAGCATCTTGAATTTTGGTACTTGCAGATAGGTGTTCAGAAGTGAAAGATCCAGAATGGGTCTCCATGCTTTGTCCTTTCTGGGGACTAGAAAGAGTCTTGAGTAAAATCCTTGTCCTTGCTCCTGTGTAGGTACCAGTTGAATGGCTCTCATGTCCATGAGAGCTGTAATTTGTTTTTGTGCCTCTGCCCATTGATTTGGTGGCAGGTTTGGCATTCCTTTTATCCTTGGCAAGGTATGAAAGTGGAATTTGTATCCTTGTGAGACAATGTTTAGGACCCATTTGTCTTTTGTGATGATGTGCCAGTTGTCTGCAAAAAGTGCTAATTTTCCTCCCAAGGGAACTGCCAAGAGAGATTTGCTTGGTAGTTTGAGGGTTGAGTCATTGTCTTCTACTAGCTTGGGGCCTTGTCTTCACCTCCTTTCTGGGTTGTGGCACCCCATTGGTGAGGTTTGTAAGGGCCTTGTGACTGACCTCTGCCCCTTGGGTGTCTGCATTTGCCCCTTTGTGGTCTGTCAGAAGCTGGAAAGGACCAGTTTTTTGTTGGCCAATTTCTGCTGAAACGAGGGGGGTTGTACCTGTAAAAAATCCTTGACCGTCTGCATAGACTTTGCCTTATCCTCCATTTTCTTTAAAACCTCTTCTGCTTTGACACCAAATAAGACATCCTGCTGTAAAGGTGCATCCAATAATTTTGCTTTAACATGATCAGGTAGGGTTTGTTCTTTTAACCAAGGATGTCTGCATATGACAGACCCAGTAACAGCTGCTCTACAGGAAGCTTCCAATGAATCAAATCCACACTGTAAAGTATGTTTGCCCATCTATTCAGTTGCATGCAAAAGGATCCTGCATTTCCTTGAATTCAGCCTGTTCAGAATGCGTGCCCAGTTTTTGTTTTAACTGAGACATTAGGAACTGCTGATATTTCAGCATGTGAAACTGACAATTTAATGCTCTCATAGCCAGAGTAGCTGAGGTGTATATCTTCTTTCCCCATCTATCTAGGGTTCTGGAATCCCTTTCAGAGGGTACAGGATTATTAGCCATAGAAGCTTTAGCCCCTTTGGGACCCTGGGAAATTGTTTCTGGGTCAGCCAGAGGGCTTTTATAAAGGAATTTGTGTGTGTCAGGTACTCTGTAGTATCTGTCTGGTTTGGCTGGAGCAGGAGGCAGAGAGTCTGGATTTAGACTAGACTCTAAGTAAACATCATCCACAATATCTAAAACTGGAGGGATAGCAAGTGGTCTGTGCTGGGGTAGTAAAAGAAACTCTCGGAGCCTTTTCTTACAATCAGAGTAGTCCTGGCCTTCCCAGTGGAAATGTTCTCTCATGGTATGTAAAGTTTCCCCAAAGGAGCAGTCTTCAGGGGGAGAAGCTGAGGGAATAGAGTCTTCAGCATCAGAATCTTCATAAGGGGGCAAAGCGTAATCCTGTTCCTCAGAAGAATCTGAGGAAAAAGAAACCTGGTCAGAGGAAGCATAGTCCTCCTCTTGTCTTGGCCTTTTATCAGGAGGGGGATGGGAACCCCTGAATAGGGAAATCAAATCTTCAGCCATCTTAAGCATCTGTTTCTAAGGCATGGAGCCTTGAACAGGAGACTGATGTACAGTCTTTTTTGGTTTTAATGGAGTTTTTAGCTTAGCATAAGATTTAATGGTGAGTGTAGTCGGTCTGAAGACACCTTCTGAAACTGAAGGCATTTCTACTGCACCGGGATCACCTTCTGCTCCGGTGTCAGAAGGACCTAATGAAGATGGCTGCGACGGCCTAGTACACTCCGCTTGAGAATCCAAAGCTGTCTGGGGTTCCATTTACGCGGTCATCAGGGGCTGCATAGGCACCTCACTGAAAACCGGAGAACCGGCGACAGGCCCAGCAGAGGCCTCAGAGTCTGGCTTGGTTCTAGGCTGCCTATGCAATTGTTAACTTTTTCTGACATCGGACTGAGGCAAGAAAAGGTTCCCCAACTGGGTACTTAGCTTTACTGAAGACTTCGGACTGAAATTCGATTCGAAAATCTCAGGTGTCGGCCGACCGGCACTTGCGAACTGCTTCTGCTTCGGGCACCGCGCGGCAAGAAAGACTGAAGAAAATGGCATCGGATGCCTCTTATACACCCCTGGCGCACTGACGTCAGGGAGGAAGCGACAGCAACTGACGCCGGACTAAGACTTTGGAACTATGGCCGACTGCAGGACCGCCTGACGGCAGGATAACCCAAGTGTGATGACTGCAGCAGGGTAACACGATTAACATCAGACAAGGTTCACCCACCATGACAGCTTGTAACTCAGATACTCGGCCTTGCAGATGTTAGAGCAGCAAAACATTTTTCAAAGTAATAAACTGCAAGTCTTCCTGAAAGGCTAGTTCAAAAGAACCTAAGGTCAGTTTTTCTACAACAAAACAGAGGTGCCAAAGAGGAGGAATTTGCTTGGGGATGTCTCGTGCAACTTTCAGAAACTAGTTGACCACAAACAGAGAAGAAAAAGGGGGATCCATAGGCAGACAAGCTGAGATGGCTGCAAAACGGACCATAATGGAAGCATATGACAAACCACACTTGAGCAGCTCACACAGCTATTTGTGAACCAGAGGTGCCTACTCATCGTATCTCTTATTTTCATTAAAACACTCAACCTTCTACCCATTCAAAATACCAACAAAGTACAGTTATGCAAGTCCTTCTTACCCATAACAGATGTTTGAATTTCTTCACTTCTGTGACTGGCAAGGAACCAACTAGAAAATATCTTCCACTTGCCAATATAAAACTTTCTAGTAGCACATTTTCTTGCCTCCTTTAACACCTGCTGCACATCCTCGTGAAAAAGGTGCCTAAAAGGTATTACATCTGAATCATCCAGGCTATGACTTATAGCTGATTGATGTCAGGATGTGTGAGTAAACTCAAGTCTGTGAGGAAGCTTGTGGTAACTGCCCTTGGCCAACTTTGAATGGGCCAAAGGGGAGTTAGCACAACGATTTCTGTTAATTATTTCTGAATCTTTATAAGTACCTTGAATATAACTGTAAAGGTGGGGATAAGCATACAGAAATATTCCAGAGCAAGGGAATGACAGAGCATCTGTTCGCCATACTTGGCTACAAGGATGTCTTTATAACAGAATTTTTCCAACTGCTTGTTTTGCAAGGAGGCAAAGAGAGCTACTTGAAGTGTTCCCAGCATCTGAATCAAGTCTTGGAATATGTCTGTGTTAAGTTTTCACTAGTGAGGGACTGTCCAGGATCTGCTGAGTCTGTCTGCCACATTGTTTTACTCTGACGGAATGTAGGCCTGAAAAGTCAGAGAATACTGAAGCACCAGCTCACAAGCCATCACTGCCAACCTGCAAAGAGAGTATGACCCTGTAATCCCTGGTTTCTTGAGCTATCACATTAATGGGGCACTGTCTGTAACCACCTGTAAATTTCCCAGAACCATTAAAATAGTGTAGACTTTTCAAAGCATGAATCACAGCTAGCATTTCCTTGACATTTATGTGCTTTGGTCTGTCCGAAGAGTCTCAAAGACCTTGCACGTTTACACCCATGGAAACTACATCCTAAGAATAATCTGAAGAGTCAGTCTGAATAAACTGAACTGGAGAGTCCTAGTTTGAGAGCCATTTGATCCCCCCCTCCACTGCAATTCTTGCCTTAAAACCCCCAGCAGGGGAATCTGAAAGTTCAAGGGGTGTTGGTGCTGTGTCCAACAATTTTTCTTTTTTTACCACTGGATTTTTCTCATGTGTAACTTGGTGATTGGCAACATGAGGATCATGGATGCCACTAACCTAGAATCCTGGGAAACTGTCTTGTAGGGGCCCAAAACCATTGGGGGGGGGGGGGTTATGTACTCACCATAACATTCCATCTGAGTTTTCAATTTTCATGTATCCTCAATGGATGGGTTCAGTTCTGATCCCTCAGAACTGACTCGGCCACTTGCTAAAGCTCATATTAACCAAAAACTCTCTAGCTTCTCCCTCAACCCACAATGCAAGTGGTTCATTACCTCAGATCGAGTTTGGTGACAAAATAAGTAGAGGAAGAATAGAAGGAAGAAAGATGTTATATTCCAATGGGGACCATGTCTGAGCCAGGCAGAATGAGTAAAATAAACAGCCAGATTGAGATAAAGTAGGAATCACCCGTTCTTCCAAAAGACATAGGTAGGGGGATGGAGGGTGGGGAGTTGAGAATACATAAAAACGGCAACTCAGATGGAACGTTATGGTGAGTACATAACTTCTTTATCTGAAGTTGTCAATTTTAATGTTATCCTCAATGGATGGACACAGTCCCCAGCTACCTTATTTCCTGGGTGGACTAAGCACGGACATTCTTAAGCACCATTGAGCCAAATGGTGCTCTACTCCTGGAGACCACATCCAATTTGGGATTAGCCCATGTTGTTGTTGCGCTTATGTCAAAAATATGGATGATCTAGCCTGAAACACCGCTGACATAGCTACAGCCCTCATTGAATGAACCTTTTGAATTCTTGGAAGGGTAATCCCAGACTTGGATATATGAAAGAAATGCAGTTAGCCAACCATTTTGCTAAAGTGACTTTGGATACAGCTTGACCTAGTTTGGTTTGTGAAAAGGAGATAAAAAGCCAGTCTGATTTTCTGAAATCCTTTGTCCTGTGTAGGTAGCAACACAAATGTCTGTGCACATCCAATGAATGTAAGCAATACTCTCCTCTGTTGGAATAGTTGGGGAAGAAAACAGGAAAATTAATACAACCACTGATGTTGTTCTCAGAGACCACTTTCAGAAGTAAGGGCTGGTTCTGAGTGAAACCCTGTCCTTATGAAAAACTAAATATGGAGGTTTAGATGGCAGGGCTTGCTTACTTCTAGCAGAAGTAAGCGCAACTAATAGAATAGTCTTCCAGGAGAGGAAATTAATGGCACAAGTTTGGGCAGGTTCAAATAGTTGTTGAGGGATTGTAATACCAGGTTGAGATCCCATGGTGGAGTAGGGTCTTTAAAGGGAGATCTTAATTGAAGTGTACCTCTTAAGAAGGACTTGCAGAGTTTGTGAGAGGCCACACAGGAGTCTTTGAAACTAATATGAAAGTTGGAGATGGCTGCTAGTTTAACTTTAATGGTGGAGACAGAGACACCACTATCAAAAAGGAATGCCAAGAATAAAGAAGTTATGTACTCACCATAAAGTACAGTTTTGTACCTACCATAAATGTAGATGTTAGAGGATCTACATTGCTGCAGTCATGACCTGTGGGTAGTCCGCTGTCCTCGGTCGGCCCGAATACCAAAGGGCTAGGATGGCGTCGGTCATTGTCACTTAGAGCTGACGTCAGTACGCAGTAGTACTTAAGCGCATGACCGACGCCATATCCTCAGTCTTTCTTGCCCCAGATGTCAGAAGGCCTAAAAGGAAAGGCCAAAGCCAAAAATAGGAAATGCCCAACAACCCCCAGTGTGTAAGTAAAGAATATCTCCAAACAAAATCCAGCAACCCCAACCTATAGAGGGGAAGGAGGGAGGGAAAATTGGACTGCAGCAATGTAGATCCTCGAACATCTACATTTATGGTAGGTACAAAACTGTACTATGTTCTTCTTCTCACATTGCTGCAGTCATGACCTGTGGGTAGAATCCCAAAGCAAAGGAAAAGGGAGGCTGGCAAATTACAAAGAATTAGGGGCTGCTAACATGCCCTGTAAAACTGCAGTGGCAAACCCAGCCCTGGACTTGGAATAGAGAGGGAGATGGTAATGCTTAGTGAAAGTGTGTACAGAACTCCAAGTAGCTGCTTCCAAAATATCCTTAGTAGCTACACCCCTCAAAAAAGCAGTAGAAGTGGCAGTAGCCCTAGTAGAATGAGGCCTGATCCCAGCAGGGACATCCTTCCCATGATGAGAATAACAAAAGGCAATACAATGACCAATCCACTTTGAAATAGTCTGCTTAGAAACAGCTTTCCCCTGTGAACTCAAAGCAAAAGAAACAAATAACTGTTGAGTCTGTCTGAACTCCTTAGTTCTGTTCAAGTAGTAACGTAACTGCCTATGGATATCCAAAGAATGCAAGACTTTTTCCCCTTTATTTTGGGGTTCAGCATAACAAGTAGGCAAATGAATAGACTGATTCAAGGCCACACTAGAAATCACTTTAGGCATAAAAGTAGGGTTAGTCCGCAAAGAAACTCTATCCTTATGGAATATCAAAAAAGGTTCAACTGCCATGAGAGCCTGCAATTCAGATACCCTCCTGGCAGAAGTAATGGCCAACAAAAAAGCAGTCTTCCAAGACAAAAACTTCAGTTCAGACGTAGCTGCAGGTTCAAAAGGAGGTAAAGTAAGTTTCTCCAAAACAAAATTGAGATCCCAGGAAGGAGTAGGAGCTCTACGTGGGGGTCTTATATTCTTTGCCCCTCTAAGAAATTGTTTGAACAAAGGATGGGAAAATAAAGGAGGGTTCACAATCATAGTGAGCAGAAATGGCTGCAGCATGAACCTTCACAGAAGAGAATGACAAACCCTTGTCCAGTAATTCAGTAAGGTACTGTAGTGCAAAACTCAAATTAGGCACTGAAACATCAAAACCCTTTGCAGTGCTCCAAAGAAAAAATCTCTTCCATTTATCAGCATAAACTTTTCTAGTGCTAGGCCGCCTAGCTTCCAAAATGACATCTAAAACCTGTTGAGGAAGCTGAGACCCCACCAGCTCCATCACAGAATACGCCAGGCTGTCAGATGGAGGGACTGCACCTGAACATTGAGAAAATGATTGTTTGACTGGGACAACAAATGAGGAATCTGTGGCAGAGGCCAAGGAGGCTCCTGGATTAAACTCCTCAGCAGAGGATACCAATGTTGACGTGGCCAGTCTGGTGCTATTAGAATCATGCAAGGCTTGTCCCGTCTGACTTTCAAGAGTACCTTGGGGAGAAGAGGCAGAGGAGGAAAAGCATAAACGTGAAGGTTGTTCCAACTGAAAGACAGAGCATCCACTTTCCAAGCATCTGGGTGGAACATCTTTGTGCAAAATTTTGGAAGTTGAAAATTCAGTGGGGAAGCGAATAGATCTATGTCTGGAGTTCCCCAAGCCACAGTCAATTGTTTGAAAATCTGGGGATCCAGTTTCCACTCGTGGGGATCCACCATTTGTCTGCTCAAAATATCTGCTAGGGAGTTCTGTGCTCCTGGCAGAAACCTTGCCTGAAGATTGATTCGCAAACCCAGAGCAGTCTCCCATAAAATCATTGCTTGTCTGCAAAGAGGGTAGGAATGGGTTCCCCCCTGCTTGTTGATGTACCACATGACTGTTGTGTTGTCTGTTTGTATCAACACCTGTCCTGGCTGAAGGAGTTCCTTGAATGCCATCAAAGCAAATTGAACTGCTAACATCTCCTTCATGTTGATATGCAAATGTAGTAGTTTGGGAGGCCACATGTCTTGTATCCATTTTCCATTGAAGTGTGCTCCCAAGCCAAGTCCGAGGCATCCGTCGTTAGGATCTGACTCGCCTCTGGTCTGGACACAGAGAGTCCCTTGTTTAGGTGACATTCCTGAGCCCACCAAAGTAATTCTTTCTGGATGCAAGGTATAATCCGAATGACAGTGTCCAAACTGTGGGAGTGTTGAGCCCACACACTTTTGAGATACCATTGAAGCTTCCTCATATGCAGTTTGGCATTGGGAAGTACTAGAATGCAAGATGCCATGAACCCCAAGGCTTGGAGGACTGTCCTTGCAGTCAGCCTGGACATTACTGATAACTGCTGGAAGTAGACAGGAAGCGTTCTTTGTTTGTCCGGGGTCAGAAATGCCATCTGAGAGGCTGTATTCAGTCTCACACCCAGAAAGCACATGTCCTGAGAGGGCACTAGACTGGACTTTATTTCGTTCACAGTATACCCTAGGCACCTTAAAACTGTCATTACATACTGGAGATGCTGTAGTAATTTGTCTTTGTTTTGAGCAAGAATCAGGCAATCGTCCAAATAAGGATAAATTTGTATTCCTCCCTGTCTGAAGAAAGCAATCACAGGAACCAGAACTTTTGTGAACACCCTGGGCGCAGTAGATAAGCCAAAGGGCAATGCAGAGAATTGATAATGTGAAGTACCAGCCCGAAATCTCAGGAATCTCCTGCAGCTGGGCTTGATAGGGATGTGAAGATAGGCCTCTTTGAGATCCAGGGTTACCATCCAATGATCTTTGCCTATCATAGGCAGAAGTTGTTGTAATGTTAACATCTTGAACTTTGGAATTTCTAGGTAGGTGTTGAGAATGGACAAATCCAGAATTGGCCTCCAAGTGTTTCCTTTCTTTGGCACCAGGAATAGACGGGAATAAAATCCTAGGCCTACTTCTGAAGGAGGGACCACCTGAATTGCCTCCATCTGCAAAAGTAAAGAAATCTGCTTCTGAGCCTCCAGCCTTTGCTGAGGAGGCACATCCGGCATGCCTTTGAAAGGAGGAAAAGTGTGAAAATAAAACTTGTAACCTCGATTTATTATATCCAACATCCATTTGTCTTGGGTGATCAAATTCCAGTTTTCTTTGAAAAGTCCCAACTTTCCTCCTAGAGGAGCTGCCAGTAAGGGGGGGGTCTGGCAGCGGAAGATACAGGTCATTGGGTCTGCTTACGAAAGGGCTGACCCCTGCCCTCACCAGAAGACTGTGCAGGAGAACTCCAAGTCCTAGGTCTGAAAGAACCCGGAGCGTGAGCCCTGCCTCTACCACGTCTAGACCTGCCCTTAGGCTGATAATCCGAAGAAGGATAAGACCATCCCCTAGCAGGCCAATTCCTACTAAACTTAGGGGGCTGCACCTGCAAAAAATCCTTGACTGTCTGCATAGACTTAGCCTTATCTTCCATGTTTTTCAAAACTGATTCCACAGGAGGGCCAAAAAGAACTTCAGATTGAAGAGGAGCATCCAAAATTCGAGCCTTTATATGTTCTGACAAATTTTGATCCTTAAGCCAGGCATGTCTACGAATAACTGAACCTGTAGCAGCCACCCTAGAAGAAGCCTGAAGAGCATCAAAACCACACTGCAAAGAATGCTTGCCAACTTGATCTGATGCATGAACCAACTCCTGGAGCTCTTTACACTCAATACCCTCAGATAAAGCATCCACCTTAGATTTCAATTGGCCTAATAACAAGTTCTGATACTTCAGCATATGAAATTGGCAATTCAAAGCCCTCATAGCTAACGTAGAGGAGGTGTATACTTTTTTCCCCCACCTGTCTAACGCCCTAGAATCTTTATCCAAAGGGACTGGATTTTTAGCCACAGAAGCCCTAACACCCTTAGGGCCTTGAATAATGGTTTCCAGATCAGCCCTAGGACTCTTATGCAAGTACTTATGTGCTTCTGGAACTCTGTAATACCTGTCAGGCTTAACAGGGGCCTGAGGCAGAGAATCAGGATTAAGGGAAGATTCCGAAAAAACATCCTGAACAACATCTAAGACAGGAGGAATAGCCAAGGGCCTATGTTGTGGCAGAAACAAAAATTCCCTAAGCCTTTTCCGAGAATCTGAAAAATCTTGACCTTCCCACTTGAAATGCTCCCTCATGGTATGTAAAGTTTCAGAAAAGGAAAAATCTTCTGGAGGAGAAGCAGAAGGACAAGAGTCCTCTGCATCCGAATCAGAATAGGAAGGAAAATCCTGAATTTCTTCAGCTGAGGAATCAGAGTAGTCCGAGGAATGATCCATTCCCTCTAAATCTGCCTCCACCCTAGGCCTTTTCTCTGGGGGGGGGGGCATAGAACCCCGGATCAAAGTTATCAAGTCCTCCGCCATTTTCAACATATGTTTTTTAGGAACAGGGGCTGGAGAGCTAGAAGAATTACCAGGTCCAACAAGACCAGGTTTGGCCTTAGCATGGCCTTTAGCCACTGAAGGAGAAGGCCTAATAACCTTTTGTAAGGATGGAACTACTGAAACCTGAGAAGCACCCTCGGCCTGTCCTAACTCCTAAGAGGCCAACTCCTGTAAAAGTAAAGGTTCCCCCTGGGATTCAGCCGAACCCTCGGCAGGATCCATAGATTCAACCGGAGGCTCCGAAGAACCGGCGTCCGCAACGGACGACTCATCCGGTTTAGATCTCAAAGATTTATCCTTACGCTTCTTAGCGGTAGCGGGCGTCGGAGGATCCGACGGCATGTTATAGTTACACCGCTTACCGAAAACAAGCCTGGCACAGTCTAACCTTCGCTTAATGGTGCGCTTATTAAATCTAGCACAAAAGCGACACCCGACTACGTCGTGCTCAGGCCCTAAGCAAGGAATACAGAGAGAATGATAATCCCTATGAGGTATCTGTTTCCCACAAGAAATGCAATTATTAACTTTTTCTGACATCCGGATAACTGAGGCAAGAAAAAACAAAAATTTCCCCAACGGGGTACTTAGCCCAACTTGGTCTTCGATCTGAAACTCGGTAAATGAAAATTTCAGAACGCCGAACGGCACTCGCAAACACTGCTTCGGACCATGCGGCAAGAAAGACTGAGGATATGGCGTCGGTCATGCGCTTAAGTACTACTGCGTACTGACGTCAGCTCTAAGCGACAATGACCGACGCCAGCCTAGCCCTTTGGTATTCGGGCCGACCGAGGACAGCGGACTACCCACAGGTCATGACTGCAGCAATGTGAGACGAAGAACATCGTTCCATCTGAGTAGTTATGCTTCATTTTGCTGCAACCTGTGGGTATTCGGATCCATATTGGATCAGAGCCGGCAAATTATTTTCTAGCATCTGCTCCGAGCTCCTCCCCTACCCATAATGCACCACCATCTCCTGCCTTCCCTCAGATCGAGTTTGCTGCAACTATACACATTAGCAACTCAGCCCAAAGAACCCAACATACTTAATATGATAAGGTCAAGGGACGGAGGGAGGGAAGGCTGCAGAAAAATGAAGTATAACTACTCAGATGGAATGTTATGGTAAGTACATAACTTCTTTATCTGAAGTAGCTAACTTCATTTTATCTGCAACCTGTGGTACAGAGTCCCCATCTACTTAAATCCTGGGAGGCCCTCATGGAAGGATATTCCTGAACACCGTAGAGCCAAAGGATGCTCTTCCTCTGGAAATCAGGTCTAATTTATAATGAGAAATGAAGGTATGTGGATTTGCCCAAGTTGCTGCTGCGCAAATGTCATCCAAAGAAACTCTAGACCAAAAGGCAGCAGAAGTCGCCATGGACCTGGTAGAGTGAACTTTAATTATACCAGGAAGGGATAAACCTTTTGCTTTGTAAACATTCGAAATGCAAAGAGTGATCCATCTAGCTAAGGAAACCTTGGAAATGGCCTTTCCGAAAAAAGGTTTGTTAAACGAAACAAACAATTGGTTGAACTTGTGGAATGACTTTGTTCTATGAAGATAGAAATGAAGTTGTCTATGAACATCTAACAAGTGAAGTTTATATTCACCCTTGTTTTGGAAACTGGGAAAGAAAATGGGTAGATTAACAGACTGGCTTATGTTCGATTCAGATGCCACTTTGGGTAAGAATGAAGGATTTGTATGGAGAGAGATACCCTATCCTTATGGAAGACCAAATAAGGAGGCACGGCAGACAAAGCCTGAAGCTCAGAAACCCTCCTGGCTGATGTAATGGCCACTAGAAATGCTGTTTTCCAAGACAAAAATTTTAGATCCACTGAAGCTGCAGGTTCAAAGGGGGGAGCCACCAATGCCTGGAGGACGAAGGTAAGGTCCCAAGGAGGCACCAAATCTTTGACAGGAGGTCGCAAAAGAAAACTGCCTTTAAGAAAAGCCTTACACAGCCTAGACGAAGCTAAGGCGATGTTATCTTCCCCAACAAGAAAATTAGAAATGGCTGCCAACTGTACTTTCACCGTGGAGAAGCTAGCTCCTTGTTGAAAGATACTATTCAAAAAAATCTAACCACCGGAAAAGGGGCTGTAAAAGGATCCAGGTTCCTGTGAGAGGCCCCAATGGAAAAACGCTTCCATTTACTTTAATAAACTTTCCTAGTGGAAGCTTTAAGAGAGGCCACTAGTATAGATTTTACAGGGGATGAAAGACCGGGAGTCCTGGCAATCAATGGAACTGGAGCAACCAAGCTGTCAGCTTGAGGCTGTCCAGGTTGGGCGGGCAGGCACCCGAAGGATGAGATATTAGAACCGGGCAGGGATCCAGAATCCATGGAAGAGCTAGAATCCCCTAGAAAGTACAGTTCTGTACCTACCATAAATGTAGATGTCCAATAGGAATGCATCTGCAGTCCTTACAAATGGGTTGTCCTGTCGTCAGACAGCCCTTCGGTCGGCCGGATTCCAAAGTCTGGGTCCGGCTTCGGCTGGTGTCGCACTTCACCCGACGTCATTGCGGCAGTTCTTCGGGTATAAAGGCATCAGCCGACGCCATTTTCCTCAGTGTTTCTTGCCCCAGATGCCAGGTGCCCTCTTGGATGGCTAAATTTGGATAAATGCCAAGTTTCCAAATAGTAGAGAGCAAACACATAAAATAAGCATGTATGTACATATATACAAACAAATACACCATAATAGATGCCCCCCAAGCTAGCTGAAGGTTGGCAAATACCCTAGGAGTACCTCAGAGGGGAAGGTGGGTGGATAATCCTGACTGCAGATGCATTCCTATCGGACATCTACATTTATGGTAGGTACAAAACTGTACTATGTCCTTCAAGGATGCATCTGCAGTCCTTACAAATGGGTAGAATACCATAGCTAAACTAGGGGAGGAGGAAAAGAGTAGAGATTATGGTGTAGTTAGGATCCCTTGCAAAACAGCAGTGGCAAAACCTGCTCGGGATCTAGAGTATAGAGGTAAATTGTAATGCTTGGCAAATGTATGCATGGAGGTCCAAGTAGCAGCCTCTATAATGTCCTTGGTAGCCACTCCTCGTAAGAAAGCTGTGGAAGTGGCTGTAGCCCTTGTGGAGTGAGGCCTGATGTTCTCTGGAGTTTTCTTTCCATGATAGGAGTAACAAAATCTAATGCAATTTCCTATCCATTTGGAGATTGTCTGTTTTGAAATTGGTTTTCCTTCCTTTCCTGTTGCATATGCTACCAGAAGCTGGTCAGTTTTTCTATTGGTTTTTGTCTTGTCCAGGTAGTAGCGTAATTGTCTATGTACATCCAAGGTATGCAAGAGTCTTTCTCCCCTGTTCTGTGGGTTGGGGAAGAATGTAGGTAGGTGGATAGCCTGATTTAAAGATACTCTGGATACCACCTTAGGCATAAATGTAGGATTTGTTCTCATGGACACTCTATCTTGATGGAAGATCAGGAAGGGTTGCACTGCCATTAATGCCTGTAGTTCAGAGACCCTTCTTGCTGAAGTTATTGCCAGCAGGAAAGCAGTCTTCCAGGATAAGTATTGTAATTCTGCTGTTGCTGCTGGTTCGAAAGGGGGAAGTGTCAATTTTTCTAGCACAAAGTTAAAGTCCCATGCTGGTAATGGAGGTTTCCTGGGAGGTTTCACATTTTTAATTCCTCTCAGAAACTGTCTGAGCAGAGGATGAGAGAAGACAGGAGGATCCAAGCTGTATTCTGCTGAAATAGCTGATGCATGTATCTTGATGGAAGAATAGGACAGGCCTGTATGGAAGAGCTCTGCCAAGTACTCCAGGATGTTGGTTATGTTCACCAGTGTCACATCTTGCCCCTTTGCAGTACTCCAAATGAGATATCTTTTCCATTTTGCTGCATAATTCTTTCTTGTTGAAGGTCTACGAGCCTCCAGGATTATGTCTTTAACCCTTTGGGATAAATTTGGGTTAATTGCTGCTATGTAATGTTCCAGGCAGTTAGCTGCAGAGTCTTCAGGTTTGGATGCAGGATGTTGTAGTTGTTCTGTGTTAACAGTAATGGGATCAGGGGGAGTGTCCATATTTGTTCCCGAGACATGCTCCTCAGCAATGGATACCAATGTTGTCTTGGCCAGTCTGGAGCTATCAGAATGATCCTCGGACGTTCCTCTTTGATCTTCAGAAGCACCTTGTGCATCAAAGGAAGTGGTGGGAATGCGTATGCTGTCAGGTTTTTCCAACTGAAAGATAGGGAGTCCACCTTCCAAGCAAGTGGGTGGTACGTCCTTGTGCAGAATTTCTTTAGCTGGTGATTGAGTGGGGATGCAAACAAGTCTATTTGTGGTAATCCCCATTCTCTTGTGATGGCTTTGAAGATGTCCGGATGCAGCATCCATTCGTGGGCATCTGTGGTAGTTCTGCTTAGTATGTCTGCTAGAATGTTTTCCTTCCCCGGTACAAAAATTGCTTGTAACCGAATGTTGTAGCTCAGAGCCACATCCCATAGGTCCAGTACCAGCCGGCATAGAGGATATGAATGTGTGCCTCCCTGTTTGTTGATGTACCACATAACTGTGGTGTTGTCTGTCCTTATCATCAACTGACCTTCTTGGAGAAAAGGTCTGAATGACTGGATTGCCAATTTTACTGCCATCATTTCCTTTAGATTTATGTGCAGGTGCAGCTGGTCTTGAGTCCATAGGCCTTGAATGCACTTGCCCAGCATGTGTGCCCCCCAACCGAGGTCTGAGGCATGTGTCGTGATGGTTTGTCTTGGTTGACTGTTGCAGAAGGGCAATCCTTTGTTTGATTGACAGGCCTGAGCCCACCATAGGAACTCTTGTTTCAGGCATGGGATTATTGGAATTTTGGTTTCTAGGCTGTGCTTGTGTTGGGACCACAAATTCTTTAGGTACCACTGTAGCTTTCTCATATGCAGTCTGGCATGAGGGACCAGTATTATGCAGGATGCCATGAAGCCTAGAGCTTGTAGCACTTTTCTTGCAGTTAGATGGTTCTGCTTTGTTAATGCCAAGAAGTAGAGAGGTAGTTGCTCTTTCTTTTCTGCAGTTAGGAATGCCATTTGTTTTGATGTGTCCAGTTCTGCACCCAGAAAGGTTATTCTTTGGGATGGAATCAGCCTTGACTTTTTTATATTGACTGTATATCCCAGGGCTTGCAGCAGGTAAATGACTCTTTGTAAGTCTTCTGTTAGCTTGCTTTTGTTGTCCGCTTGTATCAGGCAGTCATCCAGGTAGGGATAAATTTGAATCCCCTGAAGTCTGCAATGAGCGATTACTGATGCCAGGCATTTCGTGAACACTCTGGGCAGTAGATAAGCCAAAGGGCAATGCTGAGAATTGATAATGCTCTGATCCTGCAAGAAATCTGAGGTATCTTCTGCAAATTGGTCGTATGGGGACGTGCAGGTATGCCTCCTTGAGATCTAGAGTTACCAGCCAAGACTCCTTGCCCAGCATGGGAAGAAGCTGCTGTAGGGTCAGCATTTTGAATTTTGGAACAATGAGGAATGTGTTTAAAGCGGACAGGTCTAGAATAGGCCTCCATTTGTTTTCTTTTCTTGATACCAGGAAGAGTCTGGAGTAAAATCCCTTTCCTTGCTCCATAGATGGTACCTTTTCCACAGCTCTCATTCTTAATAATTGAGATATTTGCTTTAGAGCTTCTGTCCTTTGAGTAGGTGGTAGGTTTGGCATTCCTCTCTTTCCTGGTAGAGTATGGAAATGGAACCTGTAACCTTGGTCTATAGTCTGCAAAATCCATTTTTCTCTTCTGATGCAATGCCAGTTCTTTGAAAATAAGGTTAGCTTTCCGCCTAAGGGTGCTTCTAGTTGTTCCCTGGTAGGCGCTGCCACCGCCAAGTCACTGTGATTGAGTTGTTGTAGTGGTGGTGGCTGCATCCGTGTCTCGCTGGTTGTTACCCTGCCACTGGCGTCCCCTGTAGGCACCCCTGGATTGGTTTCTGCCTCTAGAGCGCCTATTCCTGCCTCTTTGTGTCTTAGAGGAGTCCGGAAAGGACCAATTCTTGGAGGGCCAGTTCCTGCTAAACCTTGGAGGTTGAAACTGTAAGAAATCTTTCACTGTTTGTACAGATTTTGCCTTCTCTTCCATCTTTTTTAGTACCTGCTGTGCAGGGGAACCAAATAAATTGACCTTCTCCATGGGTGCATCCAAAAGCTTTGATATGACATGGTCTGGTAATGCCTGTTCTTTCAACCATGCATGCCTCCTGATAACTGTGCCAGTCATGGCTGATCTAAAGGAAGCCTCCAGTGCATCATAGCCACATTTTAAAGAATGGTTACTAACCTGCTGTATGTTATGTACCATTTCTTGAACATACTTTTTATCTAAAGATTCTTCAGAGGACAGCTTTTTAGTTAACTGGTCAAGCATAAACTCTTGATATTGAATCATATGAAATTGGCAGTTCAAAGCCCTAGCTGACAAAGTAGCAGAGGTGTAAACTTTTTTACCCCATCTCTCTAAGGACCTGGATTCAATTTCAGATGGGAGGGGTTTTTTAGTAGAAGTAGCTGCTACAGCTTTAGGGCCCTGGGAGATAGTCTCTGGATCTGCAAAAGGAGCCTTGTATAAATGGTGATGAGTGTCCGGGACCCTGTAGAACCTATCGGGCTTAGCAGGAGCCGGAGGTAATGAATGTGCATCATCTACAACAGAAAGAACTGGAGGTATAGCTAAAGGCCTATGTTGTGGCAAATGTAGAAAGGTCCTAAGCCTTTTTCTGGAGTCTGAGAAATCTTGGCCCTGCCACTGAAATTGTTCCCTCATAGCATGCAAGGTTTCCCCAAAGGAAAATTCCTCAGGTGGAGAGGCTGAAGGGATGGACTCTTCAGCATCAGAGTCTTCGTAAGGAGAATAAGGAGCCTCAGGAGGGTCTGTATGTTCTGAGTCATCAGAGGAATCATCTGTGGATACTGGCTCAGGGGGCTCTGCTCTAGGCCTCTTTTCTGGAGGAGGGAGAGAGGCCCTGTCTGGAGGAGGCTGGGATCCACGAATTAAAGAGATGAGATCCTCAGCCAAAGAAAGCATATGGGAGCTGGTGCTGGGCCTGTGAGAGGGGGGTTTGGCAGGCACCGTTTTTGATGCTTTGGCTGCTTTAGCCCTGGCAAAGGCCTTAATAGACATTGCTGCAGGAGGCCTAGCAGCTCCACGTGCAGGGGTTGAAATATCCAGGGGAATGGTGTCTGATAATTCCTGTGAAACCGCAACAGAAGGTTGGATTTCAGAAGCCGATTCTACCAGGTTAGAAGAGGCCTCGGTAGAAGGCATGGTTTCGGCTGAAGAAAGAACCGCTTGCTCGGTTTCGGCCGAAACCGAGACACTCGCGGTTTGCTTAACCGCGGTTTCGGCCGAAACCGCGGACCGCGAGTGTCGGTCCTTTTCTTTGCGTTTTTTGGTAATTTGCGATGTTGGAGGATCCGACGGCATAATATAGGCAAAATCGGAGCCGAAAATCTGTTCAGCAAACTCCGACCGACGTCTAAGCGTCCGTCGGTTAAAAGAAGCACAGGCTAGACAAGCTGCTACGTCGTGGTCTAGGCCTAAACAATGTATGCTGTAGGAGTGGAAATCTTTATGAGGTATTTGTTTCCCACAAGATAAACAGTTATTCATTTTCTCTGACATCGGCTGAGGCAAGAAAGAGTCCCCAACGGGGTACTTAGCTTTTTAGAAGTCTTCGAAGTAATATTCGGTAGTAGTAATCTCTGGATCTGACCGACCGGCACTTGCGAACAGCTTCTGCTTCGGGCGCCACGCGGCAAGAAAGACTGAGGAAAATGGCGTCGGCTGATGCCTTTATACCCGAAGAACTGCCGCAATGACGTCGGGTGAAGTGCGACACCACCCGAAGCCGGACCCAGACTTTGGAATCCGGCCGACCGAAGGGCTGCCTGACGACAGGGCAACCCATTTGTAAGGACTGCAGATGCATCCTTGAAGGACATCCCTGAATTGACATAAGTGAGTTTCCCAGGCTAGGTTGAAGCTGTCTGTTGTCAGGGTCTGCACCATGTCTGACAGCATGAAGAGAGTCCCTGCATTGTCTTGGCATGGTCATCCTCTCACTGGATCTCTTTGTTTAGGCATGGTATATTGCCTCTAGGGACTGCTGGCTATGTTCAATAGTTCCCGAGGAACCAGTGAATCCTTCTCGTGCATTTTTGCCAATGATAAAGTTATGTACTAACCATAACGTTCCATCTGAGTAGGTAACTTCATTGGTCAGCAACCTGTGGATATCGGATCCGACCTCGGATCCGAGCCGGCAGCTTTCTAAGCTAAAAGATCCGAGCTCTCAGTTTATTTTATTTTATTTATTTTACATTTATTTTACATTTGTTGACCGGGCTAGTCCAACTGGATATATGTCCATTTTCAGTAGAGGCCCGGGGAGAAAAGCTCCATTAGTTGTACACTTTCACAAAAAGGCATAAAAGGTTACATAAGAATCATAGCAAATAAAACAGATAAAAAATAAAATTGTAAATTAATTTTTTTTTTTTTTTTTTTTTTTTTTTTGTTGTTGTTGTTGTTGTTGTTAACAAGGGTAATGGTAGAGAAAAGAGTTAGCATTAGTCTGGATTAGTGCAGGAGCAAAGCCAGTGTTTATTGAGATAAACTTTTAGTTGGTATTTGAAAAGTTGGAAAGAGGTTAAAGAAGTGATATCAGAGGGTAGTTTATTCCATGCTTTTCCAACAGAGTTGGAGAATAAACTGTCACCTGCATTATTGTTAGGTTTGGTATGGGGGGATATAATAAGGGTTCAGGCCGACCGGAAGCTAAATAAGTGTGAATGATGTAGTGTGATATCCATCTCGCTAAGGTAACTTTCATAATAGGCTTTCCCAAAGATGGCTTAGCGAAAGACACGAGTTGATCCGCTTTCCGTTCTTCCCCTTTACCCATAATACCCTGCTACCTCCCTCCAGTCCTCAGATCGAGTTTGCCAAATATGCACCCAACAAAAAAACAACCATCTAAGACACTCGACAGAGGAACACTAACCTGATGCCTGACAAAGGAAAACCTTCTGTCATGGATAAAACCATGAAACAGGCTAGGGGGAAGGAGGGGGGGATCGGCTGCTGACAAATGAAGTTACCTACTCAGATGGAACGTTATGGTGAGTACATAACTTCTTAATCTGAAGTAGTTAACTTCATTTGATCAGCAACCTGTGGGACAGAGTCCCCAGCTACCAAAAACCTTGGGCGGTCCTCAAGGAAGGATATTCCGGAGCATTACGGAGCCAAATGCTGCCCTACCTCTGGATATCAGATCCAGCTTATAATGAGAAATGAAGGTATGAGAAGAGGACCAAGTAGCCGCTGAGCAGATGTCATCTAGAGGAACTTTTGACCAGAATGCAGAAGTAGCCATAGAACGGGTAGAGTGGGCATGCACCCCTAAGGGTTCAGGCCGACCGGAAGCTAAATAAGTGTGAATGATGCAGTGTGATATCCATCTCGCTAAGGTAACTTTCATAATAGGCTTTCCCAAAGATGGCTTAGCGAAAGACACGAGTTGATCCGATTTCCGAGTAACCTCTGTCCTGTGCAAGTAAAAACGCAATTGTCTGTGCACATCCAATAAGTGCAACCTGTATTCCCCTTTGTTCTGAAAGTTGGGGAAGAAAACAGGCAAGTTAATGGTTTGGTTGATAATGGATTTGGAGGCCACCTTAGGCAAGAATGAAGGGTTAGTCCTGAGAGACACTCTGTCCTTATGGAAGACTAGATACAGGGGTTTCATACAAAGGGCTTGAAGTTCAGATACCCTTCTGGCTGAAATAACTGCAATCAGGAAGGCCGTTTTCCAAGATAGAAATTTTAACTCTACCAAAGCTGCAGGTTCAAAGGGTGGGCCCGTCAGTGCCTGAAGAACCAAGGTTAAGTCCCAAGGGGGAACCGCATTCTTGATCGGAGGTCTCAACAGAAAGGTGCCTTTCAAAAAGGTTTTGCATATCTTAGCGGACGCTAAGGGACCAAGGTTATCCCCTATGTGGAAATGGGAAACGGCTGCTATTTGGACTTTGACTGTAGAAGCACTGGCTCCTTGGTAGAAAATATGGGACAGGAATTCAAGAACCATTGGAATGGGAGCAGTAAAGGGGTTTAAATCCCTATGTTTGGCCCAGATGGAAAAACGCTTCCATTTACTTCTGTAGATCTTCCTGGTAGAAGGTTTATGTGCAGTCACCAGAATAGATTTTACAGGAGACGAGATACCGGGGGTCCTAGCTATCAGTTGAACTGGATCAACCAAAGCCGTGAGTTTGAGGTCGTCCAGGTTCAGAGGTTGTAATCCCGCAGGATGAGAGATCAGATCCGGAATGGGATCTAAGAGCCAAGGAGGAGCTACGCTGTGAGACTGCAGGTAAGGGAACCAGATCTGGCGAGGCCAGAATAGGGCTATGAGGATTATTTTGTTCCCCAACCGATGTGCTTTCTGCAGAAATGTTGTCATTAGCGGAAGAGGAGGATAAGCATAAAGAAGACCGGGGAGCCAAGCATGAACCAGAGCGTCTCTGGGGCTCTCCCCTGTTGGGGGAATCAGAGCGAAAAACTCGCTGCATTTTGCGTTTGAAGGAGAAGCGAAAAGATCACAGCAAGGTTGACCCCATCTGAAGATATGATTCGCTACTGATGGGTTTAGAGACCACTCCTAAGGTGTGCGGATCGAGTGACTCAGGTTGTCCTCTAGAATGTTGGACCGACCCGGAATGTGCATTGCTATCAGAAAGCGGTTGGTGGAAATCGCCCACTCCCAAACTCTCACAGCCTCTTGACAAAGAGGGTAAGATCTGGTTCCTCCCTGTTTGTTGATGTACCAGACTACTGCCATGTTGTCTGTCTGAATTGCAATAGTCCCCAGAGGAAGAAGGTCTTGAAGGGCTTGCAACGCTAGAAGCACCGCCTTCATCTCCAGGACATTGATATGCAGAACGGTCTCTAACGGGGTCCACGTGCCTTGGATGGTTCTGCCCATGGAATGCCCCCCACCCGAGGCGAGAAGCGTACGTGGTCAGCGTGGCTTGGGGATGAGGCATCACAAATGGTCTCCCTTCCCGCAGCTTTCGGGAATGGAGCCACCAAAGAAGGGAGTTCCTGCAAACCCTGCCTAGGGGAACCGGAGAATCCAATGGGTGAAGGAGGAGAGACTATTGAACCTGAAGAGTCCATTGAAGGACTCTCATGTGTAATCACGCCAGAGGTGAAAGGCTGATGGCTGCCGCCATGGAACCTAGGGCTCTCAGAACCAATTCTGCAGGCAGGGCTGGGGACTGTAAAAGCGCTATTACATGGAGTGACAAGTTGCGCAACCTGTCCGCTGTCAGAAAGGCTTTGGACTGGAGTGTATTTACTCCGGCCCCTATGAAATCCAGAACTTGCACAGGATGAAGAGACAACTTCTGAAAATTTATGGTAATGCCTAGATGCTGGGCCAAGGATAAGGAATAATCCCTGGCGAAGCAGAGCAGATGCATGGTGGGGGCGTTGAGGAGCCAGTCGTCCAGGAAAGGAAAGACCTGAATTCCCTGAAGTCTCAGGTGGGCTGCTACAACTGCCATGACCTTGGTGAACACCCTGGGGGCTGTGGTGAGACCAAATGGGAGAACCCTGAACTGAAAATGACTGGCTCCTAGCCGAAAGCAGAGAAACCTTCTGGAGCATCTGTCCATGAGAATGTGGTAGTATGCATCCTTGAGGTCTATGGAACACATCCAGAAAGAGGGAGAATAGATTGCAGAGTGACCATCCGGAATTTCTCTTTGGCAATGAACAGGTTTAGAGTTGACAGGTCGAGAATTGGCCTTACGTTCCCCCGTCTTTTTTGGCACCAAAAAAAACCTGGAGTAATTGCCTAACCCGGATTGCTCTGGGGGGACGTGCTGGATGGTCCTTTTTTCTAGCAACTTCTTTATTTCTGAAGCCACAGCCTCCCTCTGATTGGGTGAGACATCAGGAAGGCGCTTTGTTTGTGGGGGAAGATTCAGATAGGGGATAGTGTAACCTCTGCATATTATTCGGAGCACCCAACGATTTGTCGTAATGGACTCCCATCTTTGTAGGTGCTCCGAAAACTGCCCCCTCGACTGCCTCCAGAGAGGGACAGCCGGGCAAGCCCTCAGGGCTGCTGCACAGGTCGGTCCGAGAAGGGTTCTCTGGACCAGAAATTCTTCGGCCCCCCTCTGCCTCTGGGCCGGCGTCCGCCTTGTCCTCCTCTGCCTCTGAAGGACAAAGGGTCCAGAGTGGGACGGGACTGCTGGGACTTCCGGAACCACATCTTCTTTTGTCCTCTCTGGTTCCTTGAGAAGGACCTCTGAGGATTCGAGAAGCTGATCCCAACGGCAGACAGCGTCTTCCCATCTTTATCGCTCTGGAGCAGCGTGTCGTGGATGGTTTTGCCAAATAGCGTAGAAAGTACAGTTTTGTACCTACCATAAATGTAGATGTTCGAGGATTCCCTTGCTGCAGTCCTGACTATTGGGTATAGTCCGCGTCCCAGTCGGCCCGAATACCAGAGTATAAGGCTGACGTCGGTCATGGCGCCAGAGACTGGTCAGGCACGCCAGGTACTAATGCGCATGACCGGCGTCATTTCCTCAGTCTTTTCTTGCCCCAGATGTCAGAAGACCCAAAAGACAAGTCCCAAAACAACCTGCACCAAAAACATGTACAATATATACAACAATATATACAAAAAATAGAAGCATGTAAACTCACCTACACAACCACGAAACACAGAGGGAAGGAGGACAGCAAGGAACAAATTGTTGCAAGCAAGGGAATCCTCGAACATCTACATTTATGGTAGGTACAAAACTGTACTATGTTCTTCGTCTTCCCTTGCTGCAGTCCTGACTATTGGGTAGAATCCCAAAGCAGAGGTAAGGGAGGCTGGCAAATTATAAAGTAGCAGGAGCTGACAACATGCCTTGTAAAACAGCTGTGGCAAAACCAGCCCTAGTCTTAGAGTATATAGGCAGGTGATAATGCCTAGAGAAAGTATGCACTGAACTCCAAGTAGCTGCTTCCAGAATATCCTTAGTTGCCACCCCCCTTAGAAATGCTGTGGAAGTGGCAGTAGCCCTAGTGGAATGAGGCCTAATCCCAGCTGGAACCTCTTTGCCATGATGGGAATAACAAAATGCAATGCAAAAGCCAATCCACCTAGAAATAGTTTGTTTTGACACAGGCTTGCCCTGTGAACTCAAAGCAAAAGAAACAAGTAACTGCTGAGACTGCCTAAAATTCTTAGTCCTGCTCAAATAATAACGCAATTGCCTGTGTACATCTAAAGTGTGCAAAATCTTTTCCCCTTTATTTTGAGGATCTGCAAAAAGTAGGCAAATGAATAGTTTGGTTTAAAGCCACACTAGAAACCACCTTAGGCATAAAGGAAGGATTAGTACGTAATGATACCCTGTCCTTATGGAAAATCAAAAAGGACTCTACTGCCATAAGGGCCTGCAACTCAGACACCCTTCTTGCAGAAGTAATAGCCAACAGAAAAGAAGTCTTCCATGACAAATATTTCAATTCAGCAGTAGCTGCAGGCTCAAGGTTGTAGAGTAAGTTTTCCAACACAAAATTGAGATCTCCAGCAGGAGTAGGAGCTCACGTGGGGTCTTATATTCTTTGCCCCTCTAAGAAACTGCTTGAACAAAGGATGCGAAAACAAAGGTGGGTCACAATCATAGTGAGCTGAAATTGCTGCAGCATGAATCTTTATGGAAGAGAAGGACAACCCTTTGTCCAATAATTCAGTAAGATATTGAAGAGCCACACTCAAATTAGGCTCTGAAATCTCCAAATTCTTTGCTGTACTCCAAAATAAAAATCTCTTCCATTTTTTCTCGTACTCGTACACTCTCCTAGTACTAGGCCTTCTAGCTTCCATAATCACATTTAAAACTTGTTGAGGAAGCTGAGACCTGCTGTGCTTCAACACAGAATATGCCAAGCTGTGAGATGAAGAGATTGAAGCTTGACATTGAGCAGATGACCGTCCTTCTGAGATAACAGATGAGGAATCAGAGGTAAAGGCCATGGAGGCTTCCTTACAAGACTCGTAGAAGTGGGTACCAGTGTTGCGAGGCCAATCTGGAGCTATCAAAATCATCCTTGGCCTGTCTTGTCTGACCTTTAATAATACCTTTGGAAGAAGAGGCAGAGGTGGAAAGGCATAGACATGAAGGTTTTTCCAACTGAAAGACAGAGCATCCACTTTCCAAGCTGTGTGATGAAACCCCTTTGTGCAATACTTTGGCAGCTGGTGGTTTAGTGGAGAAGCGAACAGATCTATGTCTGGAGTTCCCCATGACACTGTCAATTTCTGAAATACATGAAGATCCAGTTTCCACTCGTGGGGATCCATGATTTGTCTGCTTAATACATCTGCTAGGAGTTCTGTGCTCCTGGCAGAAACCTTGCCTGAAGAGTTAGTTGCAGGCTTAACGCAGTCTCCCATAAAATCATTGCTTGCCTGCATAGAGGATAAGAATGTGTTCCCCTTGCTTGTTGATGTACCACATGACAGTTGTGTTGTCTGTTAGAATCAACACCTGCCCTGGAAGAAGTAACTCCTTGAAAGCCATCAATGCAAACTGGACTGCTAACATCTCCTTCATGTTGATATGTAGATGCTGTAGTCTGGCAGGCCACTTGTCTTGTATCCACTTTCCATTTAGATGAGCTCCCAAGCAGTGTCCGAGGCATCTGTCGTTAAAATCTGACTAAGCCTCTGGCGGGTCACAGAGAGTCCTTGTTTAGGTGACATTCCTGAGCCCACCACAAGAATTCCTGTTGAAGGCAAGGTATTATGTGAATGACAGTGTCGAAATCTTGGCAGTGCTGTGTCCATACAGTTTTGAGATACCATTGCAGCTTCCTCATATGCAGTTTGGCATTGGGAAGCACCAGAATACAAGATGCCATGAACCCTAATGCTTGAAGGACTGTCCTTGCAGTCAGCACGGACTGATGAGATAGTTGATGGAAGTAAAGTGACAGGCTCTTTTGTTTGTCAGGGGTTAAAAGGCCATCTGGGCTGCTGTATTCAGTCTCACACCCAGAAAGCACATGTCTTGAGAGGGTACTAGACTGGACTTTATTTCGTTCACAGAATACCCTAGGCATCTTAGCACTGCTATGACATATTCCAGATGCTGTAGAAGGTCTTCCTTTTCTTGAGCCAGAATCAGGCAGTCGTCCAAGTAAGGATAGATTTGAATGCCTTGAAGCCTGAAGTAAGCTATCACTGGAGCCAGAACCTTTGTGAATACTCTGGGCAGTAGATAAGCCAAAGGGCAATGCAGAGAACTGATAATGAAAATCTCCAGTTGAAACCGCAGATACTTTCTGCAACTTAGCCTTATAGGCACATGAAGGTAAGCTTCCTTGAGATCCAAAGTTACCATCCAGTGATCCTTGCCCAGCAGAGGTAACAGTTGTTGTAACGTCAACATCTTGAACTTGGGAATGTCCAGATAAGTGTTGAGGATAGATAAATCCAAAATTGGTCTCCACGTGTTCCCCTTCTTTGGTACTAGGAACAGGCGAGAATAAAATCAGAAGCCCCTTTCTGATACAGGGACTGGCTGAATGGCCCCTATCTGGAGTAACTGAGAAACTTGCTTGTGAGCCTCTTTTCTTTGTGGAGGAGGAACATCTGGCATGCCTTTGAAAGGGGCATTGTGTGGAAATAAAATCTGTAACCGTGATGAATGATATCCAGCACCCATCTGTCTTGAGTGATTAAATCCCAATTTTCTTTGAAAAGAGACAATCTTCCTCCCAAAGGAGCTGCCAGGCGAGAATCCACTGGCAGCTGAAAAGGCAGGTCATTGGTTCTGCTTACGAAAGGACTGACCCCTGCCCTCACCAGAAGTCTGAGCAGGTGAACTGTCTGACCTAGGCCTAAACGAACCTTGAGCCCTGCCCCTACCACGTCTAGACCTACCCCTAGACTGGGAACCATAAGCAGGATATGTCCACCCCTTAGCAGGCCAATTTCTACTAAACTTGGAGGCTGCACCTGCAAATCTTTTAACAGTCTGCATAGACTTAGCTTTGTCCTCCATTTTCTTTAAAACTGCTTCCACAGGCGGTCCAAACAACACATCAGACTGTAAAGGAGCATCCAAAATCCTGGTCTTAACATGCTCAGCTAAATTCTGATCCTTCAACCAGGCATGTCTGAAGAACAGAACTAGTAGCAGCCACCCTCGAGGAGGCCTGAACAGCATCAAAACCACACTGCAAAGAATGCTTACCCACTTGTTCAGACACATGAACCAAATCCAGCAATTCTTTACACTCAATACCTTCCGCCAAAGCATCCACCTTGATTTCAATTGTGAAAGGAGATAATTCTGATATTTCAGCATATGAAACTGACAATTCAAGCCCTCATGGCTAGAGTGGAAGAAGTATACTTTCTTACCCCACCTATCCAAAGCCCTTGCCTCTTTATCAGAGGGTACAGGATTTTTAACCACAGAAGCTTTAACACCTTTAGGCCCCTGAGAAACAGTTCCTGGGTCCGCCCTAGGACTCTTAAACAAATACTTATGAGCTTCGGCACCCTATAATACCTATCAGGCTTAACAGGAGCAGGAGGCAAGGAGTCAGGGTTCAGGAAGCCTCTGCAAAACATCCTCCACCACATTCAACACAGGAGGAATAGCTAAGGGCCTATGCTGGGGTAAAACAAGAATTCCTAAGCCTTTTCCTGGAATCAGAGTAATCCTGGCCTTCCCATTTAAAGTGCTCCCTCATGGAGTGAAGAGTCTCTGAAAAGGAAAAATCCTCAGGAGGAGAAGCTGTAGGAGTGGAATCATCCACATCAGAATCAGAATAAGTAGGAAACTCTTGCAAGTCTTCCACAGAAGACTCTGAAGCCTGTGAACACTGTTCAAAACTATCAAACTCCTGTTCCACCCTAGGCCTCTTATCAGGCGGGGGCATAGAACCTCTAATCAGAGTAACCAAATCTTCTGCCATTTTAAGCATATGTTTCTTAGGCACAGAGCGCGAAATGCTAGGAGAAGCCCCCACAGAAGCTGAACTTGGCCTACCTCTAAAAGAAGCTTTGGCAACAGAAGGAGAGGCCCTAACTACCTTGGGAAGAGAGGGAAGAACAGTTACCTGAGAAGCCCCTCAGCCTGGCCAACCTCCTGAGAGGCACATCCTGTAACAGTAAAGTATCTGCCTGAGACTCCATAGAGACTCCTGGCAAAACCTCTGCTCCCCTGAGCCTTCTAAAGAACCGGCGTCCGGGACTGCGGTTCCTCACCCCTAGGCTTCACTGTTTTGTCCTTGCGCTTCTTGGATGAACGCCGGGAGCATCCGGCGGCATATATAATTTGCAACGCTTCCCAAACACTAACCTAGCACAATCAAGCCTCCTCTTAATAGTGCGCTTGTTAAATCTAGCACAAGGCAACCAACAGCGTCGTGCTCAGGCCCTAAACAAGGTATACACAATGTATGATAATCCCTATGCGGTATCTGCTTCCCACAAGAAATACAGTTATTCACTTTTTCTGACATCCGGTTAAATACTGAGGCAAGAAAAACCAAAATAACTCTGTTTCGGTCTGAAACTCGGTTTGGAAAATCTCAGCCGGACCATGCGGCAAAAGAAAGAAATGACGATGGTCATGCTGTCATTAGTACTGCTGGCTGACGTCAGCAGCGGGCGCCATGACCGACGCCAGCCTATACTCTGGTATTCGGGCCGACTGCCAATAGTCAGGACTGCAGCAAGGGAAGACGAAGAACATCCGTCAAAGGTAGCATTCTTGAAGGACGCCTTGAAGGGTTCTGCTAATTCGAAGCCAGGTGTGGCGCCGCAAGGCAACCCCTGCCCCACTGGCTCTAGCCGCTCCCTCCGTGGCATGGGAGAGAAGCCGCATGGAAGTGTTAGAAATTGACTTTAGAGTGGCCATGCGAGCCGAGAAAGTCCGTTTATCTCGGCCGCCATGGAATCTGGGGGACCTCCAGCATATTCTTTGTTTATCTCGGCCGCCATGGAATCTGGGGGACCTCCAGCATATTCTTTTATCAGATCCCGCTGGAGTTTAATGTGCCAGCGCACTTAAAGAAAAGGTGGCTGAAGCAAACATCTGCTTTCCAATACGGTCCATCGTCCGGGACTCATTATCAGGAGGATGGACTGAGGAACTTTCTTGCGCTAGTTCCTTCACCACCATGGCATCTACTGGGGACCCTTTATTCCATGCCTGTTTGTCAGGGGGAGGACTAAGAATCTTGTCCGGTCTTCTAGGAATTGGCTCCACAGTGTCCGGCTCCTTCCCAGCCCTGGTAGTAATCAAGTCTACCAGGGGATCAGCCGGGGGGGGGGGGGTGACACCCAAGAGGTAGACGGGCCTGTGAACGCCTCCAGAAACACAGACTCATCCAAGGAAGGTTTTTGGGCTCACCACCGCCCTCTAATACGTAGCATTTCCATAACGTCCCCAAAGGAGACATCTTCAGGGGGTG
The DNA here is from genome assembly GCF_019279795.1 of Protopterus annectens. Taxonomy (NCBI): domain Eukaryota; kingdom Metazoa; phylum Chordata; order Ceratodontiformes; family Protopteridae; genus Protopterus; species Protopterus annectens. The sequence goes on from NC_056735.1 coordinate 1,230,189,149, forward strand.
ACCTTGGGGAACCTCCCCCTTCCTCTAAGTCCGTGTCCTCCATGAGGGACTCAGGGGAGTCCAAGTGCCTCCTCTTGCACTTAGGTTTGTGAGGGACTGTCCGTGGAGGCCTCACCAATGGGGTCCTGTTCCCCTACGGGAACCAACTGGAGCATCGGCGCAGGCTGTCCCTGGGGCCGGATGATGGACGACAGGCCCAAATGCGAGGGAGTGAGGGGTGGATCGGCAGCCCGGACCAGGGACCTGGAACTCCTTGACAGCACGCTCTCAACCATGTCAAAAGCCGAGGGCGAGCCACTCTCCCCTGGCTCCGAGAGTAGCCCCCTAGGCTCTGACGTGCGGACCAGAGTCGGAGCCAACGCGATCGGATCCAAAAGGGTAGTGTGCTCCGACCGCAACGGAGCCGAAGACACACTGACCCCTGCGGAACCGAAGCTCGGCTCTCGGCCCTGAGGTCGGATCCTACACGCTCGAGGGTATGGTCGGCTTCGAAGTAGCCACGACTGTCGGCACCAACTCCCCAGATCCGAGACGGCTTTGATCCAAAGACTCCGAAACCAAATAGTGAATCAGAGAAGGAGCAATTGGGGCAAAGAAAGGGGCCGAGCTCCCCCCCCCGGAGGGGGGAAGGCACGAGCACCCCCATCTGCATTTGGGACTGCAGGAATCGACGCATCATACGGTCCATATCAGCGTCGGACATACTTCGAGTAGACCTTGAAGAGGTCGTCGAGGCGGGCCGGGAAGGCCGCCTAGACGACCTCGAGGGAGACCGGGACTCCTCCTCCGGCTCCGGAGAAAAGCGGGGGAATGGAGCCGAGAGGGGGAAGTACCGGAGACCCTCCTGGGAGAGCTAACTAATTTAGCAGGCGAAGCAGAGTGGTGAGAGACCGCCCGCCGCTTGTGGCTCTTATGCCGGTCCTTCTCCCTATGCCTTTCCGCTTGTGGCTCTTATGCCGGTCCTTCTCCCTATGCCTTTTCTCTTTGCTAGAAGAGTCCCCCTCTCCCCGAGGCACAGAGGGAGGTTGAGTCCCTGCCAGGGGAGGGGGAACTGAAGGCTGGCCAGCCATGGCTGATGCCGCTGAGGGAGAGGAGGAAGGAGAAATAGAAGTTATGTTCTTACCATAACGTTCCATGTTAGTTGTCTTCTTCTCGCCTTCTTTCTTGCTGGATGGGTTCGGAGCCGACCTCGGCTCCGACTCGGCCACTCTAAAGCTCGAGAGTTGGTTCCACCGGCTCGAGGCCCCCCTTATATCCCACAATGCTAGGCGTGAATTACCTCAGATCTCGTTTGTGAGCTAGGCCCAGCTAATAATACAATCAGGAAAAACTGGAAAGGAGTCCACCTCTATAAACAAAGGGAAAGAGAAAAGGTGACCTAAGCCTGATCTAGGAAATATGCACAACAAGGCATATACCTATCGCCAAGAGGTGGTAGAAAGAGAGGTCACAATCAAACTCCTCTAGGTCTGTCCAGGCCAGGGGGAAGGAGGGTGGGACGCAAGAAAGAAGGCGAGAAGAAGACAACTAACATGGAACGTTATGGTAAGAACATAACTTCTATATGTTAAGTTGTCTATCTCGCCTTCATTCTTGCTGGATGGGACCGCGTCCCTAGCACCTTGTCCCGGGTGGCCTAACAGAACAGACTCTTGAGAACAGTGGAACCAAAGTTAGCTCTATGCCTAGAAGCAAAATCCAACTTATAATGTGAAATGAAAGTGTGAGGAGTAGCCCAAGTAGCCGCTGCACAAATGGTGTCAATAGGCAGTCTGTCTTGGAAGGCTATAGAAGTAGCCAAAGCTCTGGTAGAATGGGCTTTAGGTTTGTTAGGCAGCTTTTGGTGTCTAATTTCATAAACCATGGAAATTAGAGATGTTAGCCATCTAGATAGTGATACTTTGGAAACAGACAGTCCCTTTCTGCCTTCTGCATAAGAGACAAACAGCTGGTCAGATTTTCTGAATTGTTTGGTTCTATCCAAATAGTACCTTAACTGACGATGAACATCTAGCCTATGCAATTTTTGTTCAGACCTATTAGAATATTCTGGAAAAAACACAGGGAGGTCAATGGTTTGATTTAGGTTAGACGCCGAGGCTATTTTAGGTAAAAAGGACGGGTTGGTTCGTAAGGATACCCTGTCCTTATGGAACAACAGATAAGGAGGTCGACAGCTGAGTGCATGAAGTTCTGAAACTCTTCTAGCTGAAGTAATAGCTACCAGAAAGAGGGTCTTCCATGATAGCAATTTTAAAGAACAGGAAGCTGCAGGTTCGAAAGGGGGGAGAATCAAAGAACTGTGAACTAAATTTAGGTCCCAAGGAGGAGGAGGATTTCTTATAGGAGGTCTGAGTAGAAAAACTTCCTTCAAAAAGGCTTTGCAAAGCTTGTGGGACATTATGGCAGACTCTGAAATGCCCACATGAAAGTTAGAAATAGCTGCCAATTGAACTTTAAGAGTAGAAGGAGATGAACCTGCATGGAAAAGTTCAGCTAGAAAATCAAGGACTATTTGGATGGAAGCAGTGAAAGGATCTATGTCCCTTCCTTGAGCCCAATAGGCGAAACGTTTCCACTTACTCAGATAAATCTTTCGAGTGGAAGATTTATGGAAAGCTATCAAAATATCTCGAACAGAGTGAGATATTTGAGGAAGCCTGGCTAAGGTTGGAACTGGAGGAACCAAGCAGTGAGGTTCAGAGAGGGGAGGGAGCGATGACACTGACCCGACTGACGGATGAAAAGATCTGGAACTAGGTCCAGATGCCAAGGTTGCTCCAACAGAAATTGATGTAGAAAGGGGAACCAAACCTGTCGAGGCCAGTAAGGAGCAATGAGGATCAATGAGGCCTTCTGAGCGATAGCTTTCTGTATCACTTGAGAGATTAGTGGGAAGGGAGGAAATGCATACAGAAGTCCCCGGGGCCAAACTTGGACTAGAGCGTGTCTGCTGGGCTGGCCTGGTAATGGGAATAGGGTGAAATAATCTCTGCACTTGCTGTTTTGATGAGTAGCAAAAAGGTCGCAGCAAGGCTGACCCCACTTGAGAAAAATTTCTCTCACAACAGAGTCTTTCAGAGACCACTCGTGAGGCATGAGGATAGCTCTGCTCAACTTGTCCAAGATTTGATTGGACTTCCCGGGATGTGCGTTGCTATCAGAAACCGCTGAGAAGAAATCGCCCATTGCCACAGTCTGAGTGCTTCTCGACATAGGGGATAGGACCTGGTTCCGCCTTGTTTGTTGATATACCACACTACAGACATATTGTCCGTCTGGATTGCTATCGGTCCCAAGGGAAGAGAGTCTTGAAGGGCTTGCAACGCTAAAAGCACTGCTCTCATCTCTAGAACATTTATGTGCAAGTGGCATTCGTATGGTTGCCATGTGCCCTGGACAGTTCTGCCCTGATAATGCCCCCCCCCCACCCCACCCGATCAGGGAGGCATCCGTTGTCAGAGTAGCAACCGGAGGGGAAGGAACAAAGGGTCTTCCCAAGAAGAGCTGAGGGGAAGACATCCACCACAGAAGATGATTCCTGCATGTTTGCGTAATCATAATGGTGTGGGACATCGGAAGTTGCTGGTATGACCATTGTGTGAAGAGCATCCATTGAAGGATTCTCATGTGGAATCTGGCTAAAGGAAGCAGAGGTATGGCAGCCGCCATAATCCCCAATACTTTCAGAACTAACCTGGCTTTGATTCTGTTGCTGCTGAAGAGGAGCGAGACCAGTTTGTGTATGTCTGTTATTCTCTGGTCTGTTAGTCTCGCAGACATGTTGACTGTGTCTAGATTTGCGCCTATGAAGGTAATAGTACGACAAAGCGACAAAACAGACTTTTCGCAATTTATTGAAATGCCTAAGTTTTGACAAATGCGAAAGGTGTAGTCCCTGGCCATTAGAAGAAGATGCTTGGTGGGAGCTGTGAGGAGCCAGTCGTCCAAATATGGAAACACCTGGAATCCTTGACGTCTCAGGTGAGAAGCTACCACTGCCATGCATTTGGTAAACACCCGGGGGGGGCAGTGGTGAGACCAAAGGGCAGGGCCCTGAATTGAAAATGACTGGTTCCCAGCCTGAAGCGGAGGAATCTTCTGGAGTGTCTGTTCATTTTTATGTGATAGTACGCATCCTGAAGGTCTATAGAGCACATCCAGTTTTCCTTTCCCAATAGGGGAAGGATGGACTGTAGCGTGACCATCCGAAATCTTGTTTTCTTGACCGACTTGTTCAAGATACTGAGATCCAAAATTGGTCTCCAGTCCCCTGTTTTCTTTGGAACTAAAAAGAACCTGGAGTAGATTCCGGATCCTTGCTGGTCTGCTGGAACTGGCTGAATTGCTCTTTTTGCAAGCAGCTTTGAAATTTCCAAAGCTGCAAGATCCCTTTGAGCGGGTGGAACATCTGGAAGGGATTTTTTTGATTGGCTTGGAATGCGAACAAAGGGAATGGAATAGCCTTCGGAAATGATGGACTGTACCCACTTGTCTTGGGTTAGGGATAGCCAGGCTTCTGGGTACAGTGACAATCTTCCCCCGACTGCCTCCGAAGGTGGACAGTCGGGAAACACCTCAGAGATGCTGAAAGGGCTCATCGGAAAAGGTTTCTCGATTGCCCTGGTTCTGCGGACCTCCTCTGCCTCTGGGGCGACGTCTACCATTATTGTTCCCTCCTCTGCCTCTGGAGGGGAACCGACTCTGTGCGTCAGGCAAATTCCCTTGAGATTGTTTGCGGAACCACATTTTCCCACTTTTCTGGCCTTTGGGGTAAGGTCTAGAAGGAGTAGAAAAACGGACTCCGACGGCAGATAGAGTTTTGCCATCCGTCTCGCACCTAGTCAAGGTTTCTTTCACTTGAGGACCAAAGAGAGATGATCCATCAAATGGGGAATTAGTGAAAGACGTTTTAAAGGGGTCCGCAAAATTGCATAGTCGCATCCAGGCATGCCGGCGTAAGGCGACACCTGTCCCTGCGGCTCTACTCGCTCCATCAGCCGCATATGAAAGGAGGCACATGGAGGAGTTAGCTATCGAATTCAGGGTAGTCAGCTGGGTGTTCATTTTGTCCTGAAAATCTGCAGCTGTAGGATCCTTCAACATCTCACTCGCTTCCTTGATCAAGTCTCTCTGGAGATGGGTGAAATGACATAGGTAGTTCAGCGAACGCATTGCAAAGGTCGCTGACGAAAACATCCGCTTCCCATACCTGTCCATAGACCTAGATTCTTTGTTAGGGGGATGAACAGGCACTGAAGGATCAGCTAGTTCCTTCTTTGTGGCAGCAGCTACCACCATAGCATCCACAGTAACACCTTTGGTCAGAAATTGTTTGTCAGTTGGTGCTGTTATAAATTTGGAAGGTCTCCTGGGGGTAGGGTCCACTGAGTCAGGAGCCGTCCAGGCTTTCTTTGCCACCACCTGCATGAGGGGATCAAAGGGGGGGGGCACCCAGGAGGTGGAAGGGCGAGAGCCAAATGCCTCAAGATACACAGATTCATCCTCCGAAGGGTTAAGGGCCGGCCAATTTCCCCTCTGTTTCAGGATCTCTAGTATGTCTGCAAAGGAGACATCTTCAGAAGGGGAACGGGGGGAACCCTCGGAATCCTCTAAATCTGTGTCAGAGGTGACAGACTCAGGTGAGTCTATGTGCTTCCTCTTACACTTTCTCTTCCTAGGGGGCTCCCCTGCCAATTCAGGGGAGGCCTCGGAAGAGGATGAGATCCCCACAGGGGATTCTTGAGGAGCTAGCTCTCTACGGTCTGGGATGAGGGAGTGAGTAGACATTACCTGAGGCACCGAAGAGGGAGGGGCGGACGGAGCCGACTGTGGAGTTGAACAAGGTTCCAACACACTCCGCATGACCTCGAACGCACCCCTGTCAGGCAGAGCCAGAGGTCCCCGCTCCGAGAAGCTAAGAACCTCCCTCGGCACTGACAGAGATGGCTCCGAGGCCGATGTCGGAGCCAAACTCACCAGCGCCGAAGCACCGAGAGGGAGAGGGGGGTCGGACAAAGGTCCGATGCCACTCACCCCCTCGGAGCCGACGAGGGAAGTCCGGCGCCGAGATTCTTCAAAAGAAGAAATCGGAGCCGACGACGGAGCCGAAGACAAATGTATCGGCTCCGACGCTACCACAGTCTCGGTTCCGAGAAGCCCCGGCTCCGAGCTCAAAGGAGTCGGAGGAGGAATATTTAAAGGAATATTTTGAAGCATCGACTGATGAGTCGGGCTCTGAAGCATTTGGGCCAGTGCCTCGGACTTTAGAAGTCGACTCACTACCCTCTGGAGGTCATGATCCGAGAGCCTCGATGACTTGGAGGAGTGAGATCTGTGGCTCCGTTCAGACAGCAAGGGAGACGCTGGAGCCGAATGAACGGAGCCAAGGGATGGTGACCTCGACCTCTTTCTAGATGTCGGCTCCGATAGGTCTGATCGGAGCAGACACAGGAATCTCCAATACCTCGGCTCCAGCCGGAGCCGAGGGAACCACAGAAACTGTAGCCAAGGACTCATCGGCTCCAGCCGGAGCCGATGTAGCAGTAGGCTTCGAAGCCTTAGGCCTCGACTCAGAAACTGGAGTCGAGGTCTTAGAAGCCTTGGAAGGTTTTCCCGAAGAAGCAGTTAGGGAACCTTCAGGCTTGAGCAAACCCCTTAGGATGAGTTTGTTCTTTCTTTCCTGCAGGACTCTAGGGCTGAAGCCATGGCATACAGCACAAGAGTCCTGCAGGTGTAAAGGTCCCATGCAGTACACACAAGAAGTGTGACCGTCTGTCAGAGACATTTTCTGACAGCACGAGTCACACTTCTTGAAGCCTGAGACCTTTGAATCCTTGGACATATTCAAGGAACCGAAGTGTAATCACCACACACACACACACACACCGATTACACTACCAGAAAAAGGTAAAATAAACTAAAGCCAAGAAATTAGTTTGTTTATACAAAATAAATCCCTACAAAAACACATACACACCACTATAGGGATGGAGGGCCCGAAGGCCTAAGGAAAGAACTTATCAGTTCTTGTGGGAAAGGGACTGGATAAGGGTAGAAAGGATAATATCCACTACACTATAGCTAAAGAAAAAAGGGCTAAGCTAAAAAGGGGTTTAAATAGTTATTAAAACGAATCTAATACCACTGACCTGAGCCGGTAGAAAAAACAACACCTCGATCGCTGTAGCGGCAAACGAGATCTGAGGTAATTCACGCCTAGCATTGTGGGATATAAGGGGGGCCTCGAGCCGGTGGAACCAACTCTCGAGCTTTAGAGTGGCTGAGTCGGAGCCGAGGTCGGCTCCGAACCCATCCAGCAAGAATGAAGGCGAGATAGACAACTTAACATTCCGCGGGCAAGAGTCCCGCCAGGATTAACTTATTCCTCCTATCCCTCACAGCCTGGGGGTTAAAGGCTGCGCACACATGGCAGCCCGAAGACAAGTGGGCCACCCCCAGGCAGAGAACGCACTGAGTGTGGCCATCCACTGGGGACAGCTTATGAACACACTCCATGTATTTAGAAAAAATGGCCTTAGGCCCTTCATCCATCGCACGTTGAAACGTGCCCACTCACACAAGAAAGGGGAGGGAAAACTAAAAACTTTACACAATTTACCACAGAAATTATCCGAAAATTACAGATACAGATAACTAAGGGCCTACTAGACTCGCACACAAAAAAAACGTTAAGAAAAGAGTTTTAAAATAGTTTTAGATACTCTCACCAACGCCAAGAGCTCGTCACTTAAGCTGTCAGAAGCTGCAGAAAACGAGATCTGAGGACTGGAGGGAGGTAGCAGGGTATTATGGGTAAAGGGGAGGAGCTGAGAGCTCGGATCTTTTAGCTTGGAAAGTTGCCGGCTCGGATCCGATACCCACAGGTTGCTGATCAAATGAAGTTAACTACTTCAGATCACAGGGATCTCAGGAACTCCCTTGCAGTAATTTATTTACTGTGGAGGTTCTGGAGATGATCAGAAAGAAGAAAGATTTTGTCCTCTAGGAAGAATGGCTTCTACTGAAGAGTGTCTAGACTGCATCCAGAAAGGCATTCCTGGCACTCAGGGAGTTCTGCCTTCTGAACACAGAGTTAGTCCAACCTTCTGAAAACAATCCACGGTGATCTGCACCGTTAGGATTTCTGAATAAGCTTAGGCCTGAAGCAAATAATAGTCCAAGTAAGGGTAAATGCGGACCCTTCTCCTCCTGCAATAGGGAATAAATGGTCCCAAACATCTGGTGAATATCTGGGTGCTACAGATAATCCATATGGCAATGCACAAAACCAGTAGGGTAATCTCCCTGCCTGAAGATGCAAGAATCTTCTTTGTTTCTGTAGAACAGGAATATGAAGGTAAAGCATCCTTTAAGTCCAGAATTACTATCAGTGCTCCTGAAAATATAATAGGCAGCAGCCATGGTATATAGTCAGAATTTTGAAATTATTAGAAATTTGTTCACTCTGGAGATATCCAGATGGGTCTCCAGGTGCCTTCCTTTCTGGGGACTAAGAAGAAATGAGAACACAACTAAGTGCCTTTCTCTTCTCTTGCAGGCACTTTCTTTATGGGTCCTTTAAGCAGTAGGTCCTGAATAAGAGGTGGAATTGATGGTTTAGAGGACTGGCTGCAGTGCAAAGAAAAGGTGGGCTACTCCAAAAATGGAAGGGAGTATTGTAGGACGTTTGCCATTTCTTTCTTTCTTGTGCTGAGTCATGAAGGAGGAAAACCTTCCTGTTTGGGAGGGGGGGGGGACTAAAAGCAGTAATGGCTTCCCGCGGAAGGGGGTGAGGGGCCCAGGTCTTGAACAGGTCTCAGCTTGCCACTTTTTTTGTTGACTGCTCCTTCTCCCTCAGACTGCTTTGCCTTTTTAATGCTTTGGTGGAAAAGTCCAGGACTTGCTAGAGTAGTTTCTGCTATACCTATGAAGTAAGTGACAGGTAAAAGATTTCATTAGCTTCTTTTTTTTGTCCAGAATCTAAAGTAGTTTCTTTGCAGGGGGGTCCAAAGAGGAACTACTTATCCAAGTGAGCATGTAGGAGCTTGCTTTGACGTGGTCTGAAAGGGGATGAGCTTTCAGCCAAGCATGTCTGTGTAACTGAACACACGGCAGCCACCCACCCTGTATGATGTATCTAATGCATCACTGCCACATTTCAGCTAGTGTCTGGATACCTGGAGGATAGAATTCCACAACTCACAGATTTCTCTCTGGAGACATTTGTCTTGTAATCCTTCTGCCCTGTTTTTAATTTGTTCCTATACTGACTCAAGATATTTGAGCATAAGGAACAGACAGTTAAGAGCTCTCGTAGCCAGGGTGGCTGAATTACAAGTTTTCTTAAAAAATCAGTCAATTAGTTTGCTCCCACTGTCATTTGGCCAGGGGTTCTTGGTTGCTTGCCCACTAGCTCCCCTCTACAGGATTCCACAGACACCTCAGCCAAATCAACCACTGGATTTTTATACAGGTGCTTGCGGAATTCAAGCACTCTATAGAAGTGGTCAGGCTTTACTGGGGCAGAAGAGAAGGAATTTGACTGCAGTAAATATGAATTTACAGCATCCAAGACAACATGGACTGGAGGAATAGTACAGTTTTGTACCTACCATAAATGTAGATGTTCGAGTGTTCACCCTGCTGCAGTCATCGCACTTGGGTTTTCCTGTAGTCAGGCGGTCCCGCAGTAGGCCGGAATTCCAAAGTCTTGGTCCGGCGTCGGTTGCTGTCGCCTCTTTCCTGACGTCAGTGCGCCAGGGGTATATATAATGCAACCAACGCCATTTTCTTCAGTTTTTCTTGCCCCATATGTCAGGTGCCCCCAAAAAGGTGGTCAGAAATTAGTACCAAATGGGGTAACCACTGCACAAACACAAAATCCCTTCAGCTATAAGCAAATACATCAGTAAGGCATTGAAGAGATTTAGCCAGCAGATCAGAGGGGATGGAGAGGGGCTAACCTGGACTGCAGCAGGGTGAACACTCGAACATCTACATTTATGGTAGGTACAAAACTGTACTATGTTCATCGTGTTACCCTGCTGCAGTCATCATACTTGGGTTGAATCCCAAAGCTAAGGTAGGGGGGAAGTATCATAGAGGGTTACTGGAGGCAATAAGGCCCTGCAGAACTGCAGTGGCGAAGCCCACCCTGGACTTAGAGTAAAGAGGTAAGTGATAGTGTTTGGTAAAGGTGTGTACTGAACTCCAAGTTGCAGCTTCTAAAATTTGCTTGGTTGGAACCCCCCTGAGAAAGGCTGTAGAGGTAGCTGTTGCCCTGGTAGAGTGGGATCTGATGGTAGCAGGAACTGGTTTCCCATGATGGGTATAGCAGAAACGTATGCAATGACCTATCCATTTAGAAATGGTTTGCTTTGATATAGCCTTCCCTTGGGAAGCTGTAGCATAGGATACAAAGAGCTGGTCAGATTTTCTGAAAGCCTTAGTTCTGTCCAAGTATTAACGAAGCTGCCTGTGAATGTCCAAGGAATGTAGGAGTCTCTCACCTTTGTTCTGTGGATTGGGGAAGAAGGTGGGTAAGTGGATGGTTTGATTTAAAGCTACACTAGAAACCACTTTAGGCATAAAAGAAGGATTAGTTTGTAGAGAAACTCTGTCTTGATGAAAAATGAGGAAAGGTTCCACTGCCATTAGTGCCTGTAGCTCTGAGACTCTTCTAGCTGAAGTTATTGCTAGGAGCTGGGCAGTCTTCCATGATAGGAACTGAAGATCTGCAGAGAAAGCTGGTTCAAAGGGAGGTAGTGTTAGTTTTTCCAGAACAAAATTGAGGTCCCATGTTGGTGTAGGAGCTCTCCTGGGGTGGTCTAATGTTTTTTGCCCCTCTGAGGAACTGCCTGAGAAGAGGATGTGAAAATAAAGGTGGATCCGTGTTGCAGTGCGCTGAAATAGCTGAAGCATGGATTTTAATTGAGGTAAAGGAAAGTCCTTTGTGCAACATCTCAGCTAAATACTGTAGAATGTGAGGCACGTGAGGCTGAGTTGTGTCTTGGCCTTTAGCTTGGTTCCAGGAACAAAACCTTTTCCATTTGTCCGAATAAGCCTTCCTGGTGCTTGGCCTCCTGGCTTCCAGAATAACATCCAGAACTGCTTGTGAAAGAGGAGCTGGTTGGATGTTTAGTTGATTTGCCATGCAGCCAGATTTAAAGTTTTGAGCTGGCTGTGAAGAATATGATTATTTTGTTGTGTGAGCAAATGGGGGATTTGAGGCAATATCCATGGTGGACTGAGGGACATATTTTTCAATAGCGGATACCAGTGCTGGCGTGGCCAGTCTGGGGCTATGAGAATCAGTCGTGGTCTCTCCTTTTTGACTTTCAAAAGAACCTTTGTGAGGAGAGGCAATGGAGGGAAAGCATATACTGTCAGGTTTTTCCAACTGAAAGAGAGCATCCACTTTCCAAGCTTGATGGTGAAAAGTCCTTGTACAAAATGTTGTCAGTTGATAGTTTTGAGGACTGGCAAACAGGTCTATGTTTAGAAGGACCCATTTTTGAGTAATCATTGCAAATATTTGTGGATCTAGTTTCCACTCGTGGGGATCCTTGATGTTTCTCCAGAGGTCGTCTGCCAATGTGTTCTTCTGTCCTGGCAGGAATTGAGCTTGTAACTGGAGTTGGTAGGCCAGAGCTGTGTTCCATAAGATCATTGCTTGCCTGCATAGAGGGTAGGAATGTGTATCCCCTTGTTTATGTACCACATTACTGTGTTATTGTCCGTCTTTATTGCAAGTTGTCCTGCATGTAATAGATCCTTGAAGGCTGCCAGAGCTTTCTGTACAGCTAGCATCTCTTTTCGATTTATGTGCAGATTTCTTTGATCTGCAGTCCATAGGCCTTGAATGCATTGTCTGGCCATGTGTGCCCCCCAGGCGTAATCTGAAGCATCTGTTGTGATAGTTTGCCTGGCTGGGGGCAAGGTGAAAGGCTGACCCTTGTTGAGGTGACATGCCTGTGACCACCATAGAAATTCCTGTTGTAGGCAGGGAATGAGAGATATCATTGTGTCCAAGCTGTGGCTGTGTTGAGACTATATGCTTTTTAGGTACCACTGTAATACGCAGCTTTGCAAATGGTATTATTAGTATGCAAGATGCCATGAAGCCCAAAGCCTGCAGAATTTTTCTTGCAGTTAATTGGGTCTTTGTTGCCATTGTCTTGAAATATTGAGTCAGTTGTAGTTGCTTGCTGGCGTAAGATAAGCCTTCTGGGCTGTTGTATTCAAGCTGGCACTCAGGAATGTCATTTTTTGTGAGGGTACTAGTTTTGACTTCTTTTTGTTTACTGTGTACCCCAGGCAATTTAGTAGATGCTTTACAAAGGCCAGATGATGTAAGAGAATGTCTTTGCTTTCTGCTTGGATGAGGCAGTCGTCCAGGTATGGATATATCTGAATTCTTCTTTGTCTGCAGTATGCAATTACTGGAGCCAGGAATTTTGTGAAAACTCCGGGCGCAGTAGATAAGCCAAACAGCAGTGCAGAGAATTGGTAATGGGTTGAACCTGCAATGAAACGGAGGTATCTTCTGCAACTTTGTCTGATAGGGACATGCAGGTATGCCTCCTTGAGGTCCAACATTACTAGCCATGCTTCCTTGCCCAACATGGGAAGTAGCTGCTGTAGTGTTAGCATCTTGAATTTGGGTACTTGTAAGTAAGTGTTTAGAACTGAAAGGTCCAGAATTGGTCTCCAGGCATTGTCCTTTCTGGGCACTAGAAAGAGTAATGAGTAAAATCCTTGGCCTTGCTCTCGAGTAGGTACCAGTTGAATGGCTCTCATGTCCATGAGAGCTGTAATTTGCTTTTGTGCCTCTGCCCATTGATTTTGTGGCAGGTTTGGCATTCCTCTTTTCATTGGCAAGGTGTGAAAGTGGAATCTGTATCCTCGTGAAATTGTGTCTAGGACCCATTTGTCCTTTGTGACAATGTGTCAGTTGTCTGCAAAAAGTGCGAGTTTTCCCCCCAAGGGGGCTGCCAAGAGAGTATTGCTTGGCCAGATGAGTTGCAAGTCATTGACTTTGCCTTCTGGTGGATTGAGACCTGTCTTCTCCTCCCTTTTGTGTTGTAGTGCCCCATTGTCGAGGTTTATACTGGGCTTGTGGTTGTCCACTGCCCCTTGGGCGTCTGTATTTACCCCTCTGTGGTCTGTCAGTGGCTGGAAAGAACCAATTTTTTGTTGGCCAGTTTCTGCTGAAGCGAGGGGGCTGTACTTGTAGGAAATCTTTGACTGTCTGCATAGATTTTGCCTTGTCTTCCATTTTCTTTAAAACTTCTTCTGCTTTAACTCCAAAAAGAACATCCTGCTGTAAAGGAGCATCTGGTAGTTTTGCTTTAACATGATCAGGTAGAGTTTGTTCCTTTAATCAAGCATGCCTACGTATAACAGACCCAGTGACAGCTGCTCTGCAGGAGGCCTCCAAAGAATCAAACCCACATTGTAAGGTATGTTTGCCCACTTGCTCAGTGGCGTGCAACAGATCCTGTACTTCTTTCAATTCAGATTGTTGAGGGAGAGAGGTTATTCTTTGCTTTAACTGAGAGATTAGAAATTGCTGATACTTAAGCATGTGAAATTGACAATTCAGTGCCCTCATAGCTAGTGTGGCTGAGGTGTAAACCTTTTTCCCCCACCTGTCTAGTGCTCTGGAATCCCTCTCAGAAGGTACTGGGTTTTTAGCCATAGAAGCCTTAGCCCCCTTGGGACCCTGGGAGATAGTCTCTGGGTCAGCTACAGGGATTTTGTAAAGAAATTTGTGGGAATCAGGCACTCTATAGTATCTGTCAGGCTTAGCCGGAGCAGGAGGTAGAGAGTCAGGGTTGGAACTTGATTCTAAATAGACATCATCCACAATGTCCAAAACTGGTGGGATGGCAAGTGGCCTGTGTTGCGGGAGTAAAAGAAACTCTCTGAGCCTTTTCTTTGAATCAGAGTAGTCCTGACCTTCCCAGTGAAAATGTTCCCTCATAGTGTGTAAAGTTTCCCCAAAGGAGTAGTCTTCTGGAGGAGAAGCTGAGGGAGTAGAGTCCTCAGCATCAGAATCTTCATAAGGAGAGAAGGAGTACTCTTGGTCCTCAGAGGAGTCTGAAGAAATGGACATTAGCTCAGAGGATGCATAATCTTCCTCTTGTCTAGGTCTTTTGTCAGGAGGGGGTTGGGAACCCCTGATTAAAGAAATCAAGTCTTCAGCCATTTTGAGCATCTGTTTCTTAGGCATGGGGCCTTGAACAGGAGACTGAAGTGCAGTCCTTTTAGATTTAGGAGGAGTCTTCGACTTAGAGAACGTTTTAATGGTGAGAGTCGTCGGTCTGAAAATGCCTTCAGAAACCGATGGCGTTTCTGTAGCACCGACGTCTTTTGTAGCAACGTCGTCGGAAGGGCCTGAAGTAACAGGCTGCGTCGGCCTGGTACATTCCGTCAAAATATCCATAGCGGTCTCGGGTTCCAGATCTGCGGTAGTCAGGGGCTGCATCGGAGCCTCACTGAGGACCGGAGACCGGATCAGCCGAGGCCTCGGAATCTGGTTTAGGCCTGGGTTGTCGGTCCTTATCCCTGCGTTTTTTGTGCACGCCGGTAGTCGGTTGCTCCGACGGCATGGTGTAGTTAAATTTCCTACCGAAGTAGTGTCGTGTGAAATCAAAGCGTCTTTTAATAGTACGTTTATTAAACCTAGCACAAAATCGACAAGTAGTGACGTTGTGGTCTTGGCCTAGGCAAGGTATGCAATAAGAATGAAAATCCTTATGAGGTATTTGCTTCCCACAAGAAATACAATTGTTAACTTTTTCTGACATCGGTCTGAGGCAAGAAGAGTTTCCCCAACGAGGTACTTGAATTTATAGAAGACTTCGGTCTGAAATTTGAATTTGAAAATCTCAGGAGTCGGCCGACCGGCACTTGCGAACTGCTTCTGCTTCGGGCACCGCGCGGCAAGAAAGACTGAAGAAAATGGTGTCAGTTGCATTATATATACCCCTGGCGCACTGACATCAGGGAAGAGGCAACAGCAACCGACGCCAGACCAAGACTTTGGAATTCCGGCCGACTGCGGGACCGCCTGACGACAGGATAACCCAAGTGTGATGACTGCAGCAGGGTAACACGATGAACATCACCAAACGCCCAGGAGTAGGCATGTTGAACAGCTCTATATGATGACCCTAAGCAGCCTTGGAGTTCTTTGTATTCCCGGCTGAAGAATTCCTTCATTCATGAAGGGTTTCTTTAAAGGACAAATCCTCAGGGGGTTAGGCTGAGTATAAGGTGACATTGGAGACAGAGTCTTCATAAGTTTGAAGCAGAAGGCGTTCTGTATAAGCCAGTTTCTCCTCATTCTCTGACCTTATGAAGTCTGAATCTCCCTGGGGGAGAAAGCATCCCTCTTTCTTTTTCCAGAGGAGATTCCTTAGGGTCGGTTGCCTGGACTTCATGAAGTCCTGCATCAACTAGACCAAGTCTTGTGGCGAGACCTAGGTGGAAGAGTAAGGAGGCACAAACACTGCTGACTGGAGTAAACTTGTTTGTCTCCTGGGTTTGTAAGGAAGGGACTTTGGAGAGGATAAGCTCTTGTCATGCGCTACCTCGATCGAGTCACCAGCTAACTCTTCCTTTACAACAGCCAAGAGGATACCACCTTCAACCTTGGTCAGTGGAACTCTGGTGTCAGAAGCAGGGCCTGCTTTGCAGCTTCAGACTCAATTGACATCGGTCTACTGTCAGAATGTGACGAGTGGGCCTGAATTATGGTGCCTCACAAAGGGTTGCGACAAAGGACTGCAGCCTAATAGGCATCGACTGGGGGGGGGGGGGGTGCATTAGTGATATCAATTCCAGGCAGACACCTTGACACAGACAGGTCTTTAGCTTCTCCAAATACTTCTCCTTTGTTCATCTGTTATGCATTTTAGAGATGACAGCCTGGGAACTGGCAGATACCACAGACTGAGAAGGCCCATTCCCATCGGACTCCATATATCTCTGAAAGGAGTCATTCCTCTGCCTGATTACCCTGGAATTAAACAGCACAGAACAGGCAGTTAGGAACATTGTGCTGGGGCTAAGAGAGACAATATGAATGTCTCTCTTGCTTATAGCCTCAGCACAATGTCCCAACTGCCAGTTCTGTACCAAGTTTAATCCTAAGGTAATCAAAACAGACCATTCATTTGTGTTGCCCTGGCTCAAAAAACAAGTTCTCACAACCTGAAAACAGCTAACCTTTTTGGGACTAACTAATATCTCAAATACATTCCCCCCTTGAAACCATCAATTTCTTTTAAGTGTTTGTCATCTAAAAATCAACAATGTTGTTCACTCACAAAATTAAACTGCTTTTCTGAACCAGGAAAATCACACACTGTCTAGCCCAAAGGTCATGCATTAATCAGCACATAGATACAACGCTATGCTAGAGTACATCTTTCTCAAAGCTGCTTCATCAAAAGATGTCATTTTATTATTATATCCTCAAGAAAAGATCATCACTGTCCATGCCTTGGTTAAAGCAAACAATTCACTACTAAAAGACTAAGACCTTCTACAGCAAGCCTTCCACTTTAGATACTTACTTTTTGGTACCGTTGTTGCCTCACAGCAAGAGGTTCTCCTGTTCGATTCTCGGCTGGAGTGTCTTCTGTGTAGAGTCTGCATGTCCTCCTCATGGTCGAGTGGCCTCCGAAAGACATGCGTGAATGGGCATACCTTCGTTGAAGGTTGGGTGTCGGGCTGGCAACTCGACAACATAAAATCCACAGTCAATCATTAGCGGACCGGAGTTCCGCTGTGGCGACCCCTAACCGGGAAAAGCCGAAAAAACAAACAACTTTTTGCTTCCTTCCCTTTCCTCACCACCAGATTCTCTTTAAAGATGTAATGAATAGAATTTACAATCCACCACAACAAAGACCCAACTCTCCAATTATGCCACAGCAAACTATGCTGTTGTGGCCACAGTTTTTCAATCACTGGATAAAAAAATCACATGAATTCCTCCCACCTGCATTTAAGGTAGTATCCTGCAACACAGAATGCTGCACTAATCTTACAGATATTCTCTCCGAAAGATCCTAATATATGTGCTTCAATCACACTGTAGTTACTAAACATTCCCAACCTTCCCGTTCTTTGCCAACTGTCAAATTATTTAAACAATTACTTATATGGCACCATTAAATATTTTATAACATGTAATCCATCAGATTTAAATTTTACTGTAAAGTGTTCCAGTAGTCAAGGTCAGTATTCTCCACTTCAGCACAGTATGATTGTTGTAAATTTGGGCAGTCACGTGACCCAATATTATTTGCTTTAATTTTATTCAAGGTGCAACTTACTTCTGGGGTTCGTGTTATTCTTTGTACAGATGCAAAGCCTAAAATCTGTCCTTTGGAACCAGTGCATTGCCAGCTCTTTCATCAATACATTTCAATGACAAAAATGCTGTTCTTTTTTGGCACTACATATTCAGGGCAACATTGCCTGACTTTCCTAATGACAACATTTTTAAAGATACAAACAAAACACAATTCATATTTACTGTATTGAAAGACCTTCAAAACTAATGCAAAAACAACTGCTAGGAATAAGCGAGGATAACTCTCAGAATTTGCTGTGCATGCATGTGAAAAGAGGGAGGGATCCAGAAAACATCCTCTGTGTTACATAACAGTGACAACACAATGCTCAGCCAACACACCTCTTGAAGGGCAGGAGCTACAGCATTAAACATAAATGGATCAAAATAAAATGATGTCCCTGAAGACCAATTACTTTGACAAGGAAAGGATTTGGAGAGGGGACTTATAACTGGAAATCATCAAAATGTCAAAGGTGTTTTGTGAAAACCCAAAGCAAAACTTCTAGATTAAAATACAAAAGGGTTCTAAAGATTCCAAAACTCAACACCAGCATTAATGCAATCCAATGTATACATATTTTCCTCATCTTCAGACTTAATGACCTCCACCCAAAAGTCAAGTTTTTCTTTCCAAAAAGTGATTTTCCTTCCCTGTAATCCAACACTAAACATTTCACATATGAAAAAAGCATAATTTAATGATTATGTTTGCCTTTTCTTTCCAGCATTTGTCTCCTCTGTTACATCACAAAGGCTACAAAGAGTGGTACAGTAATTAGGTTGGGTCACTTATCCCAACAACAAAACTATTAAGAAAACAATGCCTCTAACAATGGCATTTAAATGTGTCTATCAGTTACAGATTGCCAGGACTGCACCTCAGCCAAACAGTGTAACTTGGAGTCAGGAAAAAAAGCAGGGCTTTCAAGCAAACTTTTCAGATGCTAATGTCTTTCCCTTTAATCAAACTCTCACTGTCACAAAGAAAGAAAGAAAATATGTTCATCTAACTCCGCTTACATCCTTACTATTTGGTTTTGCATTTTTCTACACTGTATTTTCTGTAAAAAGTGTATGTATCTTCTGGTGTTCTCTTACACCACTTTTGCATTACATACAGTATTTTGTTGAGACAAGTCAGTGAGCAGGGGAAAGAAGATTAACGTCAAAGAAATTTTAGCTACAACATTTAAAAAGTACAGTTGTGCACACTTACCATAAATGTAAATGTTTGAGTATATTCACTGTTGCAGTCATTACATTTGGGTTATCTACCTGCAGGTAGCCCTCAGCCGGCCTGAATATCAAAGTCTTGGATCCCTGCATCGGATGCTGTCTCTTGTTCCATGATGTCAGGTCGTCAGGGGTATAAAACATGCAGCCGAAGCCATTACATCAGTTTTTCTTGCCCCAGATGTCAGGTGCCCCCATAATGGGAAGCAATTATATAGTACAGTTTTGTACCTACCATAAATGTAGATGTCCGATAGGAATGCATCTGCAGTCCTTACAAATGGGTTGTCCTGTCGTCAGGCAGCCCTTCGGTCGGCGGATTCCAAAGTCTGGGTCTGGCCTCGGCTGGTGTCGCACTTCACCCGACGTCATAGCTGCAGTTATTCGGGTATAAAGGCATCAGCCGACGCCATTTTCCTCAGTGTTTCTTGCCCCAGATGCCAGGTGCCCTCTTGGAAGGCAAAATTTGGATGAATGCCAATAATTCCAAATAGTAGAGAGCAAACACAAAAAATAAGCATGTATGTACATATATACAAACAAATACACCATAATAGATTCCCCCAGCTAGCTATAAGATGGGCAAATACCCTAGGAGCACCACAGAGGGGAAGGTGGGTGGGTAATCCTGACTGCAGATGCATTCCTATCGGACATCTACATTTATGGTAGGTACAAAACTGTACTATGTCCTTCAAGGATGCATCTGCAGTCCTTACAAATGGGTAGAATACCATAGCCAAACTGGGGGAGGTGGAAAAATAAAGTTATGGTGTAGTTAGGATCCCTTGCAAAACAGCAGTGGCAAAACCTGCTCGGGATCTAAAGTATAAAGGTAAATTATAATGCTTGGCAAATGTATGCACGGAGCTCCAAGTAGCAGCTTCTAAAATGTCCTTGGTAGCCACTCCTCGTAAGAAGGCTGTGGTAGTGGCTATTGCCCTTGTAGAGTGAGGCCTGATGTTCTCTGGAGTTTTCTTTCCATGGTAGGAGTAACAAAATCTAATGCAATTTCCTATCCACTTGGAGATTGTCTGTTTTGAAATTGCTTTTCCTTCCCTTCCTGTTGCATATGCTACCAGTAGCTGGTCAGTTTTCTATTGCCCTTGGTCCTGTCCAGGTAGTAGCGTAATTGTCTATGTACATCCAAGGTATGCAGCAGTCTTTCTCCCCTGTTCTGTGGGTTGGGGAAGAACGTAGGTAGGTAGATAGCCTGATTTAAAGAAACTCTGGAGACCACCTTAGGCATAAAGGAAGGATTTGTTCTCATGGACACTCTATCTTGATGGAAGATCAGGAAGGGTTGTACTGCCATTAATGCCTGAAGTTCAGATACCCTTCATGCTGAAGTGATTGCCAGCAGGAAAGCAGTCTTCCATGATAAGTATTGCAATTCTGCTGTTGCTGCTGGTTCGAAAGGAGGAAGTGTCAATTTTTCTAGCACAAAGTTCAAGTCCCATGCTGGTAATGGTGGCTTCCTAGGAGGCTTTACATTTTAATTCCTCTCAGAAACTGTCTGAGCAGAGGATGTGAGAAGACAGGAGGATCCAAGTCGTATTCTGCTGAAATAGCTGATGCATGAATCTTGATGGAGGAATAGGACAGGCCTGTGTGGAAGAGCTCTGCCAAGTATTCCAGAATGTTGGCTATGTTTACCAGTGACACATCTTCTCCTTTTGCAGTACTCCAAATGAGATATCTTTTCCATTTTGCTGAATAATTTTTTTCTTGTTGAGGGCCTACGAGCCTCAAGGATAATGTCTTTAACCCTTTGGGATAAATTTGGGTTAATTGGTCTTATGCAATGTTCCAGGCAGTCAGCTGCAGAGTTTTCAGGTTTGGATGCAGATTGTTGTAGTTGTTCTGTGTTAACAGCAAGGGAACCAGGGTAGTGGCCATATTTGTTCCCGAGACATGCTCCTCAGTAATGGGTACCAATGTTGCCTTGGCCAGTCTGGAGCTATCAGAATGATCCTTGGACGGTCCTCTTTGATCTTCAATAGCACCTTGTGCATCAAAGGAAGTGGTGGGAATGCATATGCTGTCAGGTTTTTCCAACTGAAGGATAGGGAGTCCACCTTCCAAGCAAGTGGGTGGTACGTCCTTGTGCAGAATTTCTTTAGTTGGTGATTGCGTGGGGATGCAAATAAGTCTATTTCTGGGAGCCCCCATTTTCTTGTAATGGTTTTGAAGATGTCCGGATGCAACATCCATTCGTGGGCATCCGTGGTAGTCCTGCTTAATATGTCTGCTAGAATGTTTTCTTTTCCTGGTACAAAAGTTGCTTTTAACTGAATGTTGTAGCTCAGGGCCACATTCCAGAGATCCAGTGCCAGCCGGCAAAGAGGATACGAATGTGTGCCTCCCTGTTTGTTGATGTACCACATAACTGTGGTGTTGTCTGTCCTTATCATCAAGAGACCTTGTTGAAGGAATGGTCTGAATGCCTGAATTGCCAGTTTTACTGCCAGCATTTCCTTTAGATTTATGTGTAGGTGCAGCTGGTCTTGAGACCATAAGCCTTGTATGCACTTGTCCAGCATGTGTGCCCCCCAACCGAGGTCTGAGGCGTCTGTCGTGATGGTTTGGCTTGGTTGAGTACTGTGGAAGGGCAATCCTGTGTTTGATTGACAAGCCTGAGCCCACCATAGGAATTCTTGCTTCAGGCATGGAATAATGGGAATCTGGGTTTCTAGGCTGTGCTTGTGTTGAGACCATAAATTCCTTAGGTACCACTGTAGTTTTCTCATATGCAGTCTGGCATGAGGAACCAATATTATGCAGGATGCCATGAAGCCCAAGGCTTGCAGTACTTTTCTTGCTGTCAGATGGTTCTGCTTTGTTAAGGCCAAGAAGTAGAGAGGTAGCTGCTCCTGTTTTTCTACTGTTAGGAATGCCATTTGCTTTGATGTGTCCAACTCTGCACCCAAAAAGGTTATTCTCTGGGATGGTATCAGTCTTGACTTTTTTATATTGACTGTGTATCCCAGGGCTTGTAGCAGATAAATGACCCTTTGTAAATCTTCTGCTAGCCTGTTTTTGTTGTCCGCTTGTATCAGGCAGTCGTCCAGGTAGAGGTAGATTTGGATTCCCTGAAGTCTGCAATGAGCAATTACTGATGCCAGGCATTTTGTGAACACTCTGGGAGCAGTAGATAAGCCAAAGGGCAATGCTGAGAATTGATAATGCTCTGATCCTGCAAGAAATCTGAGGTATCTTCTGCAGTTTGGTCCTATAGGGACGTGCAGGTATGCCTCCTTGAGATCTAGAGTCACCAGCCAAGACTCCTTGCCCAGCATGGGAAGAAGCCGCTGTAGGGTCAGCATTTTGAATTTTGGAACAATGAGGAATGTGTTTAAAGCGGACAAGTCGAGGATAGGCCTCCATTTGCTCTCTTTTCTTGGTACCAGGAAGAGTCTGGAGTAAAATCCCTTCCCTTGCTCCATAGATGGTACCTTCTCTACAGCTCTCATTCTTAATAATTGGGATACTTGTTTTAGAGCTTCTGTCTTTTGATTTGGAGGTAGGTTTGGCATTCCTCTCTTCCCTGGTAGAGTATGGAAGTGAAACCTGTAACCTTGGTCTATTATCTGTAAAATCCACTTGTCTCTTGTGATGTAATGCCAGTTTGTTGTAAATAAGGCTAGCTTCCCGCCTAAGGGTGCTTGTAGTTGTTCCCTGGTAGGCGGTGCCAGAGCCAAGTCACTGTGATTGACCTGTAGTTGTGGTGGTGGCTGTGTCTGTGGCTGTGCCTCGCTGGTTGTTGCCCTGCCACTGACGTCCTCTGTAGGCACCCCTGGATTGGCTTCTGCCTCTTGAACGCCTATTCCTGCCTCTCTCTGGAGGGTTTGAATCATCAGAGGAATCATCTGTAGACACTGGCTCAGGGGGCTCTGCTCTAGGCCTCTTCTGTGGAGACGGGTGAGAGGCCCTGTCTGGTTGAGGTTGGGATCCTCGGATTAAAGAAATGAGATCCTCTGCTAAACAAAGCATTTGTGAACTAGAGCTAGGCCTGTGAGAGGGGGCTTAGCAGGCACAGATTTAGTAGTTTTGGCTGCTTTAGCCCTGGCAAAGGCCTTAATGGACATGGCTGCAGGTGGCCTAGCAGCTCCACGTGCAGGGGTTGAAATATCCAAGGGAATAGTGTCTGATAATTCCTGAGAAACTGCAACAGCAGGTGGGATTTCAGAAGCCGATTCCACGAGGTTGGAAGAGGCCTCGGTAGAAGGAAAGTTTTCGGCTGAAGGAAGAACCGCTTGCTCGGTTTCAGCCGAAACCGAGACACTCGCGGTTGGCTTAACCGACCGCGAGTGTCGGTCCTTTTCCTTGCGTTTTTTAGATATTTGTGAAGTCGGAGGATCCGACGGCATAATATAAGCAAAATCGGAGCCGAAAAACTCCTCAGCAAATTCCGACCGACGTCTAAGCGTCCGCCGGTTAAAAGAAGCACAGGCTAGACAAGCTGCGACGTTGTGGTCTGGGCCTAGACAAGGTAAGCAGTAAGAGTGGAAATCTTTATGAGGTATTTGTTTCCCACAGGTTAAACAGTTATTCACTTTTTCTGACATCGGCTGAGGCAAGAAAGAGTCCCCAATGGGGTACTTAGCTTTTTAGAAGTCTTCGTAGTATTCGGTAGTAGTAATCTCTGGTTCTGACCGACCGGCACTTGCGAACAGCTTCTGCTTCGGGCGCCACGCTGCAAGAAAGACTGAGGAAAATGGCATCGGCTGATGCCTTTATACCCGAATAACTGCAGCTATGACGTCGGGTGAAGTGCGACAC
This sequence comes from Protopterus annectens, assembly GCF_019279795.1. NCBI lineage: Eukaryota > Metazoa > Chordata > Ceratodontiformes > Protopteridae > Protopterus > Protopterus annectens. The sequence goes on from NC_056735.1 coordinate 1,230,212,538, forward strand.
CAGCTGAGGCCAGACCCAGACTTTGGAATCCGGCCGACCGAAGGGCTGCCTGACAACAGGACAACCCATTTGTAAGGACTGCAGATGCATCCTTGAAGGACATCTTAGGTCACACCTCCAATAAAAAGCAAATACACCAGAAAGCTGAAATACACTACACCAGAAGAAAAGTACAGGCAAGAGAAGTCGGGGCTGGAGGGAGGGTAACCAGGACTGCAACCGTGAATACACTCGAACATCTACATTTACAGTAAGTGTACGCAACTGTACTATGTTCTTTGTGTTTCACTGTTGCAGTCATTACATTTGGGTTGATTCCCAAGGCTAAGGAAGGGAGGAGAAAGTCAGAGAGCATTAGGACAGTACAGTTGTGTACACTTACCATAAATGTAGATGTTCGAGTGTATTTACTGTTGCAGTCATTACATTTGGGTAATCTGCTGGCAGGTTGCCCTCAGTCGGCCTGATTAACAAAGTTTTGGGTCCTGTGTCGGTTGCTGTCCTTTCTTCCATGACGTCAGGGGTATAAAACATGCAGCCGACGCCATTACATCAGTTTTTCTTGCCCCAGATGTCAGGTGCCCCCCTAATAGGGAGCAAATAAACACAAAAACACAAAAGTATACTTCCAACCAAAAGTAAATACATCAAAAAGGCTTTTAAGCATAGTAAAGGAAAGTAGAGGTATACCCAGAAAAAACTAGGGGGCTGGAGGGAGGGTAACCAGGACTGCAACAGTGAATACACTCGAACATCTACATTTACGGTAAGTGTACACAACTGTACTATGTTCTTCGTCTTTCACTGTTGCAGTCATTACATTTGGGTAGATTCCCAAAGCTATGGTTGGGAAGAGGAGTTTATACAGCATTAGGGGCAGCTATAAGGCCCTGCAAGACAGCAATGGAAAAGCCAGCTCTGGATTTAGAAAAAAATTGGTAAATGATAACGATTGGTGAAAGTATGTACAGAACTCCAGGTAGCAGCTTCTAGGATATCCCTAGAAGGAACACCTCTGAGAGAGGCTGCAGAAGTAGATGCAGCCCTGGTGGAGGGAGATCTGATACCCTGGGGACAGGTTTTCCATGGTGCTTATAGCAGAAATGAATGCAATGGCTTATCCATTTAGAAATGGTTTGTTTAGAAATAGCCTTCCCCTCTGCCCCTGCAGCAAATGCTACCAGCAATTGTTCAAATTTTCTTTGAGATTTAGTCCTGTCCAAGTAGAATCTAAGTTGTCTGTGCACATCCAAGGAATGCAGAATCCGTTCCCCTTCGTTCTGTGGATTGGGAAAGAAGGTTGGCAAATGAATGGACTGATTAAGAGCCACAATGGAAACCACCTTGGGCATGAAGGATGGGCTGGTCCCGAGAGATACCCTGTCTGCATGAAAAATAATGAAAGGCTCCACTGCCATAAGGGCCTGTAATTCAGATATCCTTCTAGCTGAAGTGATTGTTAAAAGGAAGGCTGTTTTCCAAGAAAGAAAATTTAAGTCTGCAGTAGCAGATGGCTCGAAAAGAGGTAGAGTGAGTTTCTCCAAAACAAAGTTAAGGTTCCAGGCAGGGGTAGGAGCTCTCCTGGGTGATCTCAAGTGTTTTGCCCCTCTGACATACTGCTTGAGCAGAGGATGAGAGAAGAGGAGTGGTTCTGTGTTATAGTGAGCTGAAATAGCTGAGGCGTGGATTTTAATGGAGAAAAAAGACAGGCTCTTGTGAAGAATCTCAGTTAAGTATTGCAAAATCTAAGGTAAATTGGGTGGTACTGTGCTCATCCCCAAAGATTGGTTCCAGGCACAGAATTTTTTTTCCATTTGTCAGCATAAGATTTTCTAGTACTAGGTTTCCTCGCCTCCAAGATGACATGCATCACAGGTTTGCTGAGGGATAAGGGTGAATTTAAGTGATTAGCCAGGCTGCAAGGTTCAATGTTGGAAGCTGAGGGTGCAGAATTTGGTTCTCCTGCTGAGACAGCAGGGAAGGGGTCTGAGGCAGGTGCTGTGGAGATATTTGTGACACAATGCGGAGGGGGAAGGTACCAGTGTTGGCGTGGCCAGTATGGAGCAATCAAAATCATCCTTGGTTTGTCCTGTTTGACTTTTAGTAGAACTTTGGCGGGCAGAGGCAGAGGGGGAAAGGCGTAGACTGATAGGTTTTTCCAGCTGAAGGACAGAGCATCCCCTTTCCAGGCTTGCTTGTGGGGAGTCTTTGTGCAAAACCTGTCCGACTGATAGCTCTGGGGGGAGGCAAATAGAGCCATGTCTGGGCTCTCCCATTCGCTTGTCAGCAGGTTGAAAATCCGTGGTTCCAGTTTCCACTCGCGTGGGTCCATGAGGTATTTGCTTAGTCCGATTGCCAGTGTATTCAATTTTCCTGGCAGGAATTGAGCTTGTAGGTACACTTGGTAGCTCAAGGCTGTGTTCCACAATGCCATGGCTAGTCTGCAGAGGGGGTAGAATGTGTACTTCCCTGCTTCTTTAAGTATCACATAACCGTGGTGTTGTCCGTCTTTACCATTAGTTGTCCCAAAAGAATGCAGTCCTTGAAGGCTGTCAGAGCATTCTGTACAGCTAACATTTCTTTTTGATTGATATGTAGGTGCATTTGATTTGGGTACCATTTTCCCTGAATGCACTTCCCTGCCACGGAGCCGCCCATGCATAGTCTGATGCATCTGTAGTTAGGGTTTGGGCAGCAGGGGGTAGTGTGAATAGTAGTCCCTTGTTTAGGTGGCAGGCCTCTGCCCACCATAGGAACTCCAGGCATAGGCAAGGTATGACAGGAATCATTGTTTCCAGGCTGTGACAATGTTGACTCCATAGACTTTTTTAAGATACCACAGTAGTTTCCTCATATGCAGTCTTGCATATGGAATTAGAAGAATGCAGGAGGCCATGAACTCCAAGGCTTGCAGTATTTGTCTTGCAGATAGCAGGATTTTTGTGGCCACTTGTATGAAGTAAGTTATCAAAGGAATTTGCTTCTCTGGCATGAGGAAAGCCATCTGGGCAGTTGTATTCAAGCTTGCACCCAGGAATGTAATCTGTTGACAGGGTACCAGTTGTGATTTATTTTCGTTTATGATGTACCCCAAACAAGTTAGAAACCTTTTTACAAATGCCAGATGGTTTAAAAGTATGCCCTGGTTTTCTGTCTGAATTAGACAATCGTCCAGGTATGGACATATTTGAATATTTCTTTGCCTGCAAAATGCAATAACTGGGGCCAGGCACTTTGTGAATACCCTGGGCGCAGTAGACAAACCAAAGGGCAGTGCAGAGAACTGATAATGCAAGTAGCCTGCTTTGAAGCGTAGGAATCTTCTGCAAGATTCCCTGATTGGAATGTGCAGGTATGCTTCTTTTAAATCTGGAGTTGCCAAACAGGTGTCTTTGCCTAGCATAGGAAGTAACTGGTGAAGAGTCAGCATCTTGAATTCAGGAATCTCCAGAAAGGCGTTTAGAGTAGACATTTCCTGTGTTGCACTTAATTTAAAATTGTTTTTTTCTCTAAAAACTGCATTTCACCTGATTTTGGCCTAGCACTCAAGTGTGGGGTCATTTATTGCACTGTTGTGATTATTTTGCTGCTTGTGTATCTCTACTACCTTTAAAGTACAACAAAAAGAAAAAAAAAATCTTGCTTTTTCCACACTTTCTGAAAGTTAATAAAGTTCAGTTACAGATTTGCTGTTCTGAACTGTTTGGAAGTTTCTAGAAGGCCAGTGCTTGCTTGGTCTCTGTGTTCACCAGTGGGAGTGGTTAACACTGAACAGCTTGCCTGTCCCTGGAGGAGTGGTTACTACCTAGAAGCTGTAGTTTTATTGGCCATTTTGGGTCCGTTCTAAACTCCTTGATCTGTCTCTCTTAAAACCCGGCTGCCTCGTGGTTTTGGCGTCTATTCAGGCTTGCTAGTTGTTGCTGAAGCACCTACCAAGGGAAGAAAACGCTGAGAGAAGAAAAGGAGCCACTTTTGTGATTTTAAGTATTTTCTTCTGATTTTTTGTTTAAGTTTTACTGCTTTGCCGCCTACTTTTTGGCATTTTCCGGCTTGCTAAAGTTTATATTTGTAACAGTACTTGGAACACATCTAGTGCCGGTTTACTGCATTTTCTGTGTTGCACTTAATTTAAAATCGTTTTTTTTCTCTAAAAACTGCATTTCACCTGATTTTGGCCTAGCACTCAAGTGTGGGGTCATTTATTGCACTGTTGTGATTATTTTGCTGCTTGTGTATCTCTACTATTTTTAAACTACAACAAAAAGAAAAAAAAAATCTTGCTTTTTTCCCATTTTCTGAAAGTTAAGAAAGTTCAGTTACAGATTTGCTGTTCTGAACTGTTTGGAAGTTTCTAGAAGGCCAGTGCTTGCTTGGGCTAAAGGGAAGTCTCTGTGTTCACCAGTGGGAGTGGTTAAAACTGAACAGCCTGCTTGTCCCTGGAGGAGTGGTTACTACCTAGAACCTGTAGTTTTATTGGCCATTTTGGGTCAATTCTAAACTCCTTGATCTGTCTCTCTTAAAACCCTTCAACTCTCTTTTTTGCGTGGTTTTGCGCACTAAGCAGCATTGGGCAGCACCGCCTAAACAGGTTTAAACTATTCCAGGCTCCACAAAGTCTGCTCTTCACTTTTTCCCATAGAATTGTTCAAACTCTCAAAGTAATCACTCTATTCTCTTTCTAAAGCCCTGCACTTGCACAGCTCTTATACGGAAACACTAACTAACTAAAGCACTACACCCTCCTTGACTTCTCATAAGTGTTAGGCTCCCGATTGGTCCTTCCTGATCAAGTGAAAAATCAGTTCAGTTCCCTAATCTGATCAGTAAAAAAACAGTTCCCTATACTAATCTGGTATGTTCAAGGGTCAGTTTCAAGGTTACTCTCCAGTTGAGCTGGTGAATCTGGGAATATTGAGGCAATGTTACAATTGCCTTATGTACACAGACAACCCTCTCCTCCTTCCAACAAACTCCAATACATGTGAGAGATGCAGTTACACAGCCAAACTGAAGGCAGAGCTCTCTCCACCCAAGACTGGCACAGTCAGTCAGGAGGAAAAGGTAACCACCCACACCACAAATCCAGTCTCACACAGACCTATTGCATCTGCATACCCAACACAAACACACAAAAACATACTCAGAGGCTCTAAATAAAAATATGCCTAAACAGCAAAGACCTCCTAAGCAGATATCCAAGCAAGAGCCACTCCTCAACAATACCCACGAATCACATATCTCACAAAATCAGTGTGCCTCACAGTCACAGCCCTTAAGGCCAAACAACACACCAAATACACTTGTTATAGGGGACTCTATTGTCCGGCACACGGACGTCCCGCTCACCAGACTGAACAAGGAGAAGGTCACTGTAAGCTGTCTGTCGGGTGCCAGGATCCACCACATAACGCAAGTACTCAGGTCACTCCAAAGCAAGTACAAGTATGACTCCGTCATTGTCCATGCTGGTGTGAATGACCTGAGACGTACCTCCCTGGACTACATGAAAAGAGACAGAGGAGCTCTCTGACCATGTAGCCCAGGCTGGTATGACCCTGACCTTGAGTAGCATCCTGCCCTCACCAAGAATGATGCCACAGTATAAAGACAAAATGATCAGTTTCAACAATTGGCTAAAGAACTGGTGTCATTCAAAGGGGGATCCAGTGTCTGTCAGCCTGGGATGACATGCTCGACAAGCCACGTTGCTTCACTAGGGACAGCTTGCACCTGTCACCCTTAAGCTTTCGTATACTGGCCAAGGCTCTTGCCACCCCCATAGTGCGTTTTTTAGGCAAGGCTCAAAGGACAAACCCACCTCCATAGACAACCCAAGGATAAAAAAACTAAAGGTAATGCTACTCGATGCCAGAAGTCTAAACCTCAAGATGCACGCACTCGAGGCTCTCCTCAGTATGGAGAAAATCGATGTCTGTGCAGTAACAGAAACCTGGTTCAAGGCTCCAGAGAGCACCCCAGCACTACCAGGTTATAACTCATACCATGCGTTTCAGCCCCAAAACTCGGACCGAAGCACAAAAGGAGGAGGAGTATCTATATTCATCAAAGATACCTACACCTCCAGGTTAGTGGCACTGCATGAAGCATCGGAAACCATCCATGTGCAACTAAAAGCGGGCAAAACTGCCTTTCAGTTTGTAGCCTGCTACAGAACACCCTCCCTATTACAGGAACCCCACTTGGCATTCCTGAGAACACTGGAGAATATGAAGATCTCTCTAAACACTATGTTATTGGGTGACTTCAACTACCGAAACATTGACTGGGAAAACTACTCAAGCCCAAACACCCTCGCCCAACGGTTCCTTGAATTTATAAACTCTAACGCAATGGAACTGGTCACCACTCCCACAAGAGGGAACATATTGGACCTGGTCATCACCAACATGGGGACTCTATGTTCCACACCAGAGGTAAACCCCTCATTCGTAAGATCAGACCATAAACAAATTTCCCTGGACATCCATATCCTGACCCCACCCCCAGCCAAGGAAATCACTGTAAAGAATTTCTCAAAAGCCAACTTTGCACCTCTCAAGACTGAGGTGGAATCATTCAAAGCCCCTGGGCCAGAGGATAATACAGCCCAATCCGCAGAATCCTTTACAAATGCATTCTATGAGCACCTACAGGAATGCATGGATCGTGCTATCCCAAATAAAACCAAGACTCACTCCTCCAAAAACAGGAGACCGGTCTGGTGGACCCTGGCCATAAATAAGGTATACAACAGAAGGAGGAAGCTACTACATGACACAGCAAAATCCCAAAAAGGGAAGGCATCTCTGATCAGTATTAGCAAGAAACTTCGATCCCTCATAAAATCATCAAAGGTCAGTTTCGAAAGAAATATTGCCCTAGACACTAAAGATAATCACAAGGCCTTCTTTAGTTACGTCAGGAACATGGGTGGAAACTCCCAGATATGCTCTGAATTGTTGCATAACGGTACAAAATATACCGAACCTACAGACATAGCCAACATCCTGGCAGACAGATTCAGCCCAAACCCCCCCCCCCCCCCCAAGGAGTAAATGCCTATCCCAACTGAATGTAACCTCCCTGACATCACAGATGCACAGGTGAAAGCTGCCCTCTCCAAAGCAAAAAACACAGCATCTATGGGACCAGACGGTGTCCCAGGCTGCGTCTTACACGCGCTCCAAGAAGAACTGAACCCTCACATTAAGTCACTGTTCAAACTTAGCCTTACTACAGGATATGTACTCAAAGAATGGCATACAGCTACAGTGGTCCCATTCCACAAAGGTGGTGCACAACAGACCCCGGAAACTATCGCCCCATAAGCCTGACTAGTCTGGTCTGTAAAGCTATGGAGCGTATTATCATGGAACTCATAAATAAAGACATTGGGAGCCTCCAGACACTGGACCCTACCCAATTCGGCTTTGTTAAGGGCAGATCTTGCCTCTTAAACCTAGTTGATTTCTTTGAAACAGTTACCAAAGCCATAAAAGAGGGCAAGGTAGTCCACACAGCCTACCTGGACCTCGCAAAAGCCTTCGACACAATACCCCACTCGGGCATGATAAATAAGCTTGCCTGCTTAAATATCAACCCCTATATCACAAGATGGGTTGCAAACTGGCTCAGAGATAGAACCCACATGGTCAGAATCGCAGGTGCCATGTCCGAATCCAAACCAGTTACAAGTGGCATTCCACAGGGCTCAGTTCTGAGACCTCTCTTGTTCGGTATATACTTCTCTGAGGTTCAGGCTAACACGGGGGGATTATGGCTGACAAAGTTCGCAGAAGACTGCAAACTGGGGGCCATAATCGAATCTCCAGCTGACACAAGCATCCTCCAAAAGGGTCTCACAGAGACGGATGCTTGGTGCCAGAGCCACGGCCTCAAGCTAAATGCTAAAAAGTGCATAGTCATCCCCTTTGGGAAAAACAAGGTGCCCACAAACTACCACATAGGTGGTAATCCATTAAGTACGGAAAAAGTAATTAGAGATTTGGGGACCAACGTAGATAGTAATCTCTCTTTTGATAACCAAGTTGCCAAAGTGGTTAGAAAGACCTTCTATATAGCCCACCTTATCACGAAAGGGTTCGCATCTAGATCAAGAGAGGTCATTGTGCCCCTCTACTATACAGACCCATAAATGAATACAATGCCCCTTTTGGGATGTACCTTACCCAACACCTGCAGCAACTGGAGAGACCACAAAAGTACATCACGAAGAGGATCATGGGCTACAAACAGATGTCCTATGCAGCTCGACTAAAGAAACTCCAGCTCTACTCAGCTGCTTACCGCCTACTCAGAGGCGATCTATGCCTGACGTCCAAAGCCATGTCAAACCCAGAATTAATGGACATGCTCCACCTCAAAAAATCCAAGTCCCTTAGAGCTACACGCTCCAGGGACCTAAACCTCAGCACAAAAATAAATAGGACATGCTGGAGGGACAGATTCATTTCCCAGAGGCTCCCCTCACTCTGGAATAGAATCCCAATTCATGTTAGACATAGCCCCTCGCTGACCCTCTTTCAAGCGAAATCTGGACGCGTGGATGGGAAATCGCAAATTCACCCCTGGGATCTCTTCTGTGTCCCTGCTAGACAGAGGCACAGTAAACTAATCTTAAAAGGGTACCTTCTGTGACCTACTTTACAGAGGCACAGTAAGCTAATCTAATAGGGAGGCGGAAGCCAAATACACTCTGGCTAGGCTTATAAATGCCCTAGGGCAGATAGCCTAGTATCTACCTATGAACCTATGAACAGGTCCAGGATTGGATGCCATGATTTGTCTTTTCTGGGTACCAGAAAAAGCCTGGAATGGAAACCCTGTCCCTTTTCCTCTTCTAGTACCAGCTGAATAGCCCCCATGCTTAAGAGGGAAAGTACTTGTTTCTGAGCCTCTGCCCACTGATTTGGGGGCAGGTCTGGCCACCCGTTTGATGCTGGCAACGTGTGGAAATGAAATCTGTATCCCTGGGACATTATATTTAAAACCCATTTGTGCTGGGTTATGAGTTCCCAGTTATTTGCATGAAGAGCAATCTTTCCTCCCAAAGGGGCGGTTAAAAGATAAGTGCTTGGGAATTTTAAAAGGAAGTAATTGAGACTGTTTACCATAGGGGGGTATCTTGTTATTTCCAGATTTGGAAGTGGAGGCTCCCCACTGCTTAGTTCTGAGAGTCCCCTGGGACTGAAACCTGGGGTTTTTGCTGTGTCTGGGTTTGGCTTGAGAGGATCTGGAAGGGGCTGGAAAGGGACAATTCTTAGTAGGCCAGTGCCTACTAAATCTTGGAGGTTGCACTTGTAAAAAATCTTTAACAGTTTGCATAGATTTAGCTTTATCTTGCATCTTTTTAAGAACTTCTTCAGCCTTACTGCCAAACAGGCGGTCCATCAATTTAGCTTTAACATGATCAGGCAAAGATTGCTCCTTAAGCAAAGCATGCCTTCTAAGCACAGACACAGTAACAGCAGCCCTGCAAGAGGCCTCTAAAGAATCAAAACCACACTGCAAAGTATGTTTTCCAACTTGTTCAGCAGAATTCATTACATCTTTTAAATCTTTATTTTTCACACAGTCCGGAATCAATATCATTTTCTAATTAAGCAGTCCAATATGCTGTTGATATTTTAACATATAAAATTGGCAGTTTAAAGCACTGATTGCCAATGTTGCAGAAGTACAAACCTTTTTATACCATCTGTCCAACACCCTGGAGTCTCTATCAGAAGGGGTAGGATTTTTAGCAGTAGAAGCCTTAATGCCCTTGGGCCGCTGAGAAATGGTTTCTGGATCTGCAACAGGATTTTTGAGAAGGAACTTGTGGGACTCAGGAACCCTGTAGTATCTGTCAGGTTTAAGAGGAGCCAGAGGCAGGGAATCAGGGGCCAAACTGGATTCCGAGAACACATCATCAACAATGTCTAGTACAGGAGGAATAGCCAAAGGCATATGCTGAGGTAGAAGAAGGAAATCCCTAAGCCTCTTTTTTGAATCAGAAAATTCCTGGCTTTCCCAGTGGAAATGCTCCCTTAAAGTATGTAAAGTTTCCCCACAAGAAAAATCCTCAGGAGGGGAAGTAGTGGGAATGGAATCTTCTGCCTCAGAATCCTCATAAGTAGGTATGGACAAAACCAGGTCATTAGAAGAGTCAGAAGAAAGAGAATCCTGATCAGAAGATTCATAATCAAGCTTAGCCCTAGGGCTCTTGGGGGGGTTGACTACCCCTGCTTAGAGTAATTAGATCTTCAGCCATTTTTATCATTTGTTGTTTAGGCATAGGGGCCTGAACATGTGGCCTGGGCGTCAGTTTTTTAGACATGGGTCGAGATTTAGATCTTAATAATGAAGGCGGTGTCAATTTAACATGCAAGTTTGTAGGCCTGAATACACCCTCAGACGCCGGTGCCTGCACAGCAGCTCCGGACCCATCCAAGGTAGAGACATCCGTGGGTCCCACAGGTGAAGTATCTCGCGGCATGCCGGACTCCGAATGGGTCTCAGTAGAGGTCTGTGAATCAGAAGTAGCGGGTATCATGGGCTGCGAAAGCGCCCCACTGAGTACCAGTGAACTGGCGACTGGCTTAGGAGAAGCGTCGGCAGTTTTGGACCTCGTCGGCCTGTGTCTGTCTTTATCTTTGCGTTTTTTCGGAAACCCGGTAGTCGGATGGCTAACAGACGACAATTCTGGATAATTAAACAGAGAAAAGAAATATTTAGAGGCAAAAATGTACCGACAACGGATAGTGCGCTGATTAAATAAAGCTCAAAACCGACAGCAAGGTACGTCATGGTCAGGGCCTACACAAAGGAATACAGTATGAATGAAAATCTTTATGAGGTACTTGATTTCCACAAGTAATGCAATTATTAACTTTTACTGACGTCGGTAAGGAGCATGAAACAGTTTCCTCAACGGGGTACTTAGCTTTAAGTTGAAGACTTCGGTTCTGAAACTCGAAAACGAAAAGTTCAGGAGTCGGCCGACCGGCACTTGCAAACTGCTTCTGCTTCGGGTACCGCACAGCAAGAAAGACTGATGTAATGGCGTCGGCTGCATGATTTATACCCCTGACGACTTGACGTCATGGAAGAAGAAACAGAAACTGACGCAGGACCCAAGACGTTGTTAATCAGGCCGACTGAGGGCAACCTGCCAGCAGATTACCCAAATGTAATGACTGCAACAGTGAAACACGAAGAACATTAACTATTAAGCCCTGCAAGACTGCAGTGGCAAAACCAGCTCTGGATTTAGAAAAAATAGGCATGTGGTAATGTTTGGTGAAGATATGTACAGAGCTCCAGGTACAGCTTCTAGGATGTCCCTGGTAGGGACACCACTGAGAAAGGCTGTGGAGGTAGATGCAACCCTGGTGGAATGTGATCTTATCCCCTGTGGGTTAGGTTTTCCATGGTGCTTACAGCAGAAATGAATGCAATGGGCTATCCACTTAGAAATGGTTTGCTTTGAAATGGCCGTCCTCTCTGCCCCTGCAGCAAAGCCAACTAGCAGCTGTTCAGATTTTCTGAGAGGCTTAGTCCTGTCCAAATAAAATCTAAGTTGTCTGTGCACGTCCAAAGAGTGCAGTATTCGTTCTCCTTTGTTCTGTGGATTAGGGAAAAAAGTAGGCAAATGAATGGACTGATTAAGGGCCACACTAGACACCACCTTGGGCATAAAGGAAGTATTGGTCCTGAGGGACAATGAAGGGCTCCACTGTCATGAGGGCCTGTAATTCAGACACTCTTCTTGCTGAAGTGATGGCTAAAAGGAAGGCTGTTTTCCAAGAAAGGAATTTCAACTCTGCAGTTGCAGCTGGCTCAAAAGGAGGGAGAGTGAGCTTTTCCAATACAAAGTTAATGTCCCAGGTTGGAGTAGGGGCTCTCCTGGGTGGTCTTAAATTTATGGCCCCTCTGAGGAATTGCTTTAGCAGGGGGAGAGAGCAGAGGGGTGGTTCAGTATTATAATGTGCTGAAATGGCAGAGGCATGAATTTTAATTGACGAGAAGGAAAGGCCCTTGTGGAGCATCTCTGTTAAGTACTGAAGAATATGCGGTAAGCTGGGCACCGTTGTGCCATCCAGGGTATCTTTTCCACTTTTCAGCATAGGATTTTCTAGTACTAGGCCTCCTTGTCTCCAGAATGACATCTAGCACCTGCTTACTTAGGGATGCTATTGGAGGAATTAGCCAGGCTGCAAGGTTCATGGTTTGACGCTGAGGGTGCAGAATCTGCCCCCCATGCTGGGACAGCAGGGAAGGGGTCTGAGGCAGGTGCCATAGTTCCAGCAGTGACATACTGCGCAAGTGGGGGTAGGAGTGCTGGTGTGGCCAATCTGGTGCAATCAGTATTGCCCTTGGTTTGTCCTGCTTGATCTTTAGCAGAACTTTCAAGAGGAGAGGCAGAGGAGGAAAGGCATAAAATGAGAGGCTTTCCCAGGTGAAGGACAGGGCATCCATTTTCCAAGCTTGACTGTGGGAAGTCCTTGCACAGAATTTGTCCAACTGGTAGTTCTGACGGGAGGCAAACAGGTCTATCAGGTCTAGCTTGTAGGTGCACTTGGTAGCTCAAATGCTGTGCTCCACAAAGCCATGGCTAGTTTGCAGAAGGGTATGAGTGGGTTCCCCCCTGCTTGTTTATGTACCACATAACAGTGGTGCTGTCTGTCTTTACCAATAACTGTCCTGGAAGAATGTGGTCCCTGAAGGCTGTCAGGGAATTCTGTACAGTAAACATTTCTTTTTGATTGATATGCAGGTACATCTGACTCGGGCTCCATTTGCCCTGAATGCACTGCCCTGCCAAGTGAGCCCCCCATGCATAGTCTGATGAGTCTGTTGTTAGGGTTTGGGCTGCAGGGGGGTTGAGTGAATGGGAGCCACTTGTGATAGCAGGGCTCTGCCCACCAAAGGAACTCTGTCTTTATACAAGGAATGATAGGAATCATTGATTCCAGGTCCTGAGAATGTTGACACCATAGGCTTTTTAGATACCACTGTAGTTTCCTCATATGCAGTCTTGCATATGGAATTAGTAGAATGCAAGAGGCCATGAACCCCAGGGTTTGCTGGAGTTTCATTGCAGATAGCTGGGTCGCCAGTATTTTGAAGTAGGCTGTCAAATAAACTTGTTTCTCTGGCGTGAGGTAAGCCATCTGGGAAGCTGTGTTCAAGCTTGCTCCCAGGAATACAATTTGTTGGCAGGGTACTAGATGAGATTTCTTTTCATTTATGGGGTACCCCAGTGAGGTTAGAAGTTTCTTTACAAATGCCAGATGTTTTAGTAGAGTGTCCTGGCTTTCTACCTGAATTAAGAACAAAAAATGAAAGCAAATCCACTGATAACTCCACTAGATGAGCTGGATACCCAAGAAAACAGCACGGCAACAGATGGATAAATCCAACGAATTTATTTGAATTTTCAAACAAACACAAACACAGTTGTGCTAAATGAATTCACAAGAATAGAGACACGCTAGGTCCACCAGGTTATTAATGATAAAACATATATTTACTCAACTATACTAAGTCTATAGAAATTTATAGAATTGTGAAAAAATATAGTGTTGTTATTAAATATTATATTATTAATATATTAAATGTTATGGGAGAGGGTGGGAATTTGAGTAATAACCCTTAATGGCAGTCAAAAGAGCAGTCAAATAACTGTATTAGTTGTCAAGAAGAAAAGGCTTAATACTTATGTGGTCATTAAGACCAGGTTTCGTTGTCGCGTCACAAATCATTTGCCACTTACTTTCTAAAAGGGATAAATGTCCTTTCCAATTTCCCCATGCTGATGTTGTGTCGATGTGATCAATAATGCTGAACAAAAAAGTGTGTATCCATGATGTGTCTACTAAGTGCATTGTTGGGGTCCTTCTTCCTTATCCTATATGTATGTTCGTAAATGCGAGTCTTAAATCTCCTTTCTGTTTTCCCTATGTAAAATGCATCACATCTCTCACAAGTGGCGACATATACTAATCTAGAAGTATTGCAGTTACCCCCTTTGCATAGCAGGCTGGTGTGCATGATGTTATTTAATTTCACAACTTTATTGTTGTTGATTAATCTACACTGCTTACAGGATCCACATTTCGTGGTGGGTCTAAACATTTTGTCCTTCAAATGTGTTACCTGAGACTTTTCCAACAACCTTTTAATATTGCTAGAAGTTTTATAAACAATTCTAGGGGCATTCCCCACAATACTAATTAAGTCCTCTGATATTTTGAATAGGTTCCAATGTTTTAACAGAATCTCTTTAATGGTGTTAACATATGGACTATAGGTAAGGACACATATACATCCTTCGTGTAATCTGTTCTTTTCCTGAGAAACAAACGGTTTGCCTAATAAGGGTGGATATTTATTCCCCCATTCCTTCATAATAAATGTTCGTATGGGTTTTGTTAAAGTTTCCGGGTAACCCCTATTGTGGAACATTTCTGAAATCATATTTAGTTCACTCTCCATGACTTCCCTAGTCGAACTCATCCGTGCAGCTCTAATGCACTGGCCTCTGTAGATGTTTTTAAATATATGTGGGGGATGACAACTGTTGTAATACAAATAGTCATTTGAGAATGTCTTTTTCCTAAAGATTTGGGATTGAAATCCACTCTCAGTAGTTGATATATATGTATCTAGATAAGATATACCCTGATATTCCACTTTATAGGTAAACTTTAGAAATTCGGTTGTGTTGTTAAGATAATCGATAAATTCGGGTATTAAACTGACTTGTCCTGACCATAAGACAAAAAGGTCAGATATCTACTGTAAAATGAGACATGCTTGAAATATTTGCTAGGAAAACAAAAGAGATTCCCATTCCAGCATTATTACATTTGCAAAACATGAGGCCCCCATGGCAACTCCTCTACTTTGTCTATATAATTCTCCCTGAAATTTCAGGTAGTTGTATTCAAGGACTAATCTCATCATATCGACCAACAGATTGATTTTCTCGAAACTCAGCCCTGAATATCTCTTCAAACCATCAAAAAAGAGGTCAAGACCTTTCTCCTTAGGGATACAGGAGAAAAGGTCGACGACATCTATGGTTATAAAAATTTGACCTGGACGCCATATCAAGGGAGTAAGCCTACTCAAAAAACACCAAGAGTCTTTGATTAAATGATCAGCATTCTGATATACTTGTTTAGTCCAGCCATCAATTGTCACTCCAATGTTGTAGGTTTTGGATTTCGAACCAGATATGATGGGTCTAAAGGGAGGTCTGTTTACATTCTTGTGTATCTTCGGAATCCCTATAATAGTAGCCATCTTGGGAAATTCATTTCTCATGAACTCGTAAGTGTCGTTGGTAATCCTATTATCCAATAGGAAAGATTCTATAGCTAGGTCAATATGTTGGTATCCTATATTGACCTGGTTGAGTGACACTTGTTCATAATTTCCAGATTCATGTAAGATACTCAAAATTTCCTGATGGTAGTCAACAGTGTTAAACAACACAATCCCTCCACCTTTGTCTGGTTTCATTATCCTGAGATCTTTATTACCCATAACTTTATTCAAGCACTCTCTTTCAGCTAAAGAAAGATTGTCTAAGGTATATTTTGATGGATTTTCATGCTTCCTAATATAATTGGAATACCAGTAGATATCATTGGCTACCATCCTTTCATATTGGGCAACTATAGGATTATATCCTGGGACATATGTGCTCTTTCTTTTGAGTCTAGATTGATGACCATCGTCAAAATGTGTCATAGTGTTTTCGTTATTATTGTCCTTGAAATGGAAGGCCAAATTCATTCTCCTCGATAAAAGTTTGATCTCCTTGATGGTATCAAAGGTATTGAATTTGGTGACAGGGATGTACTTCATACCCTTGCTGAATAGGGAACAAAAATCTTGTGTAATCTCATAATCGGTGTAATTATACACCTGCAGGCCATTATAAGAGTGAGTGACCACTGTTGAACCATAAGGTATGGTGGGACAAGGAGAATGGGAAATGGAATGGATGTCAACTACAGCAATGGGGTGGGGTGGAGATTCCCTTCCAGCCCTTCCTTCACTCCCCGTTATATTAACAGAAGCTAATATCTCGTCCTGTATTTTTTGGGGGCTGGGTGGAATCGTCCCCCCTGAAAATTCTGTTCATTCTCAAATCTCCATGTGTCATTTCTTTCCCTTCTAAATGTCTCCTGTCCTTGATTAAATCTACTCCTATTGTTCTTATTTTGAGGCCACACATATGCCCTCTGTAGTTTGTATGCCATAATGTCTCTTTCTATTTTGCCTTTCTTCCTATTGACAATGGTTTTAGCTCTATATTCCACCATACTGAATTGTTTGTGATATAAATCACACCAGGATTTGAATTGGTCATCCTGTAAAATTTCTTCATTAAGTTTATCTATTTCAGTAGTTAAATGAATCAATTTATCTTCATTACAGGCTATTAACTTCTCAATATATAGTGTGCCAAACTGATCGAACAGTTTGTTGAATTCATCCACCACATGGTCCGTATATTCCAACCCTAGCGGTAATTTAAAAAATCTTAGCCCTTTGGGAATAACACCTAACTCTATACACTGTATCAAGTAAGAATTATCAATTTTAATACATTTAGCTTGTAAGAGTCTCTTCCCTAAGGCATAAATCTTTTGCTTAACACTACCATCTTCAACCTCATTAGAAATTATGTTATAATCAACACACTTGTCGTTTTCTGTAAATACAATGTCTCTATTAATAAAATTGTTAACATTATAGTGCTTAATACTTCTATCGTTTCCATCATAAATACATTTCTTTTTAATAACATTGTGACCATTATAAACATTTTGAACATTTTGAAAATCACTAGGGGTTGACCCGTTTTTTCTAAGATTCTTATTGGTAACAGTACCTTTGTGTAAATCAGGTCGCTGGGTTACAGAGGAGTAGGTTTTTAAACCTTCCTTCCTTTTGGGTTTTGCCCCCAGTCTTTGCGACTCATCATCCATGTGAAACAAACTGAAGTCAAAAGTACATTCAGCATCAAGGGAGATATTTAAGTGATTATCCTGCTCACAAGTATCTCTAAGATTCAGTCTGATAGACCGATTCCTTGGTTCGCCTTCCCCTTCTACAAACGAACCTCTGGAACGATGTGGTTGTGCATTAGGAATGTCCAGAGAAATGTTTAACTGGTCGTCTGAATGTGCACTCGCATATCGTCTCTCCTGCACCTACGTCATTACTAGTGCCCATAGGTAGAATTTTGCCTCCGGTAGCGGCTTTTTGAATTTTGTCTTGATCCCAGTTGGTAAGAAAAGAGAACTTACTGACAATGTCTAATAGTTTACTAACATCAGACTGTAAGGACGTTACCTCCGCCCTTAAGGATAGCAGCTCTTCTTGGCATGTTGGAACCGGCGATCCCTCAGGTGTGTCAGCCATCGGAAGTAAAACCAAGAACAAAAAATGAAAGCAAATCCACTGATAACTCCACTAGATGAGCTGGATACCCAAGAAAACAGCACGGCTACAGATGGATAAATCCAACGAATTTATTTGAATTTTCAAACAAACACAAACACAGTTGTGCTAAATGAATTCACAAGAATAGAGACACGCTAGGTCCACCAGGTTATTAATGATAAAACATATATTTACTCAACTATACTAAGTCTATAGAAATTTATAGATCATTTAATCAAAGACTCTTGGTGTTTTTTGAGTAGGCTTACTCCCTTGATATGGCGTCCAGGTCAAATTTTTATAACCATAGATGTCGTCGACCTTTTCTCCTGTATCCCCAAGGAGAAAGGTCTTGACCTCTTTTTTGATGGTTTGAAGAGATATTCAGGGCTGAGTTTCGAGAAAATCAATCTGTTGGTCGATATGATGAGATTAGTCCTTGAATACAACTACCTGAAATTTCAGGGAGAATTATATAGACAAAGTAGAGGAGTTGCCATGGGGGCCTCGTGCGCCCCGATTTTTGCAAATGTAATAATGCTGGAATGGGAATCTCTTTTTGTTTTTCCTAGCAAATATTACAAGCATGTCTCATTTTACAGTAGATATCTGGACGACCTTTTTGTCTTATGGACAGGACAAGCCAGTTTAATACCCGAATTTATCGATTATCTTAACAACACCACCGAATTTCTAAAGTTTACCTATAAAGTGGAATATCAGGGTATATCTTATCTAGATACATATATATCAACTACTGAGAGTGGATTTCAATCCCAAATCTTTAGGAAAAAGACATTCTCAAATGACTATTTGTACTATAACAGTTGTCATCCCCCACATATATTTAAAAACATCTACAGAGGCCAGTGCATTAGAGCTGCACGGATGAGTTCGACTAGGGAAGTCATGGAGAGTGAACTAAATATGATTTCAGAAATGTTCCACAATAGGGGTTACCCGGAAACTTTAACAAAACCCATACGAACATTTATTATGAAGGAATGGGGGAATAAATATCCACCATTATTAGGCAAACCGTTTGTTTCTCAGGAAAAGAACAGATTACAGGAAGGATGTATATGTGTCCTCACCTATAGTCCATATGTTAACACCATTAAAGAGATTCTGTTAAAACATTGGAACCTATTCAAAATATCAGAGGACTTAATTAGTATTGTGGGGAATGCCCCTAGAATTGTTTATAAAACTTCTAGCAATATTAAAAGGTTGTTGGAAAAGTCTCAGGTAACACATTTGAAGGACAAAATGTTTAGACCCACCACGAAATGTGGATCCTGCAAGCAGTGTAGATTAATCAACAACAATAAAGTTGTGAAATTAAATAACATCATGCATACCAGCCTGCTTTGCAAAGGGGGTAACTGCAATACTTCTAGATTAGTATATGTCGCCACTTGTGAGAGATGTGATGCATTTTACATAGGGAAAACAGAAAGGAGATTTAAGACTCGCATTTACGAACATACATATAGGATAAGGAAGAAGGACCCCAACAATGCACTCAGTAGACACATCATGGATAGGGGTAGCGAGCACACTTTTTTGTTCAGCATTATTGATCACATCGACACAACATCAGCATGGGGAAATTGGAAAGGACATTTATCCCTTTTAGAAAGTAAGTGGCAAATGATTTGTGACGCGACAACGAAACCTGGTCTTAATGACCACATAAGTATTAAGCCTTTTCTTCTTGACAACTAATACAGTTATTTGACTGCTCTTTTGACTGCCATTAAGGGTTATTACTCAAATTCCCACCCTCTCCCATAACATTTAATATATTAATAATATAATATTTAATAACAACACTATATTTTTTCACAATTCTATAAATTTCTATAGACTTAGTATAGTTGAGTAAATATATGTTTTATCATTAATAACCTGGTGGACCTAGCGTGTCTCTATTCTTGTGAATTCATTTAGCACAACTGTGTTTGTGTTTGTTTGAAAATTCAAATAAATTCGTTGGATTTATCCATCTGTAGCCGTGCTGTTTTCTTGGGTATCCAGCTCATCTAGTGGAGTTTCTACCTGAATTAGACAATCGTCCAGGTATGGGTATATTTGAATATTTCTTTGCCTGCAAAATGCAATGACTGGAGCTAGGCACTGTGAATACCCTGGGTGCAGTAGATAAGTCAAAGGGAAGTGCAGAGAACTGATGGTGCATGGAGCCTGCTCTGAAGCGCAGGTATTTTTCCTGCAAGATTCCCTTATTGGAATGTGCAGGTAAGTTTCCTTTAAGTCTAAGGTTGCCAACCAGGCATCTTTGCCTAGCATAGGAAGCAGCTGTTGAAGTGTTATCATTTTGAATTTTGGGATTACCAAAAAGGTGTTTAGAATACAGAGGTCCAGGATAGGACACCAGGAGCGGTCTTTTCTGGGTACCAGGAAAAGTCTTGAGTAAAAACCTTGTCCCCTTTCTTCTGCTGGGACAGGCTGAATAGCCCTGATACTCAGAAGAGAGAGAACCTGCTGTTGAGCCTCTGCCCACTGATTTGGGGGTAGGTCTGGACAACCGTTTGGGGTTGGTAAGGTGTGGAAGTGGAATCTGTATCCTTAGAAAACTACATTTAAAACCCATTTGTCCTGGAAAATGAGTTCCCAGCTTTTTGCATGCTGGGCGAGCTTTCCCCCTAAGGGAGCAGGCAGTTGATCAGGGCTTGGAAGGTTTCAGGTTAAGTCGTTGTGACATCTTTCCATAGGGGAGGTGTCTTAAGACTTCCAGCTTTGGAAGTGGGAGCCCCCGCTGTTTAGGCCTGTGAGTACCTTAAGACTGTAGCCTAGGTGGTCTACTGTTCCTGTGTTTGGACTGAGAAGGCCTGGAAGAGACAGGAAAGGACCAGTTCTTACAAGGCCAATGCCTACTAAATCTGGGAGGCTGTACTTGCAGGAAATCTTTAACAGTTTGCATAGATTTAGTCTTTTCCTCCATCTTTTTAAGGACGACTTCTGCTTTGTTGCCAAACAGGCGGTCTTGGTTTAAGGGAACAACCAGTAATTTAGCTTTAACATGATCTGGCAAATTTTACTCCTTAAGCCAAGCATGCCTTCTAAGAACAGACCCAGTGACAGCAGCCCTGTAAGATGCTTCTAAAGAGTCAAAACCACTTTGCAAAGTATGTTTACCAACTTGTTCAGCAGAATGCATTAAATCCTGTAATTCTTTACTTTCAGCACAGTCAGGAATCAACATCATTTTCTGTTTAAGTAGTTCCATAATATGCTGCTGACACTTTAACATATGAAACTGGCAGTTTAAGGCCCTAATGGCCAAAGCAGCAGAAGTGTATACCTTCTTACCCCATCTGTCCAAGGCCCTAGAATCTCTATCAGAGGTGGTAGTGTTTTTGGCAGTAGTAGCCTTAATGCTTTAGGTCCTTGGGAATTGGTCTCTGGGTCTGCAGTAGGATTCTTGAAGAGGAACTTGTGAGAGTCAGGTACTCTGTAATAACTGTCAGGTTTCCTAGGAGCTGGAGGTAAAGTGTCGGTGGCCAGGCTAGATTCCAAGAAGGCATCATCTACAATGTCCAGGACAGGAGGGATAGCTTAAGGCCTGTGTTGAGGGAGAAGTAAGGATTCCCTAAGCCTCTTTTTGGAGTCAGAGTAATCCTGGCTTTCCCAGCAGAAATGCTCCCTAAGAGTGTGCAAGGTTTCACTAAAAGAAAAATCTTCTGGAGGGGAAGTAGAGGGAATGGAGTCCTCTGCATCATAATCCTCATAGGTAGATAAGGGCAAATCCTGGTAATCGGAAGAAACAAACATTTCAGAATCCTGATCAGAAGGAAAATCAGTTCTAGGTCTCTTAGAGGGTGAAGTCTGGCTTCCCCTAATTAAAGTAATAAGGTCTTCAGCCATTCTTATCATTTGTTTTTTAGGCATATGGGCCTGACCATGAGGTTTGGACATTGGTTTTTAGGCATGGGTCGAGATTTAGGCCTTGTAGAAAAAGATGGCGTCAGTTTGAAATGCAAGTCAGTAGGCCTGAATACACCCTCAAAAGTCGGTGCTTGCACAGCGGCTCCGGACCCATCCAAGGTAGACACATCCGCAGGTTCCATGGTCGCAGAGGCATCTCATGGTATACCAGACTCCGAATGGGTCTCAGTAGAGGCCTATGAATCTGAAGTAGCAGGTATCAGGGGCTGCGAAAGCACCTCACTGAGTACCGGCGAACTGTCGATTAGCTTAACGGAAGCATCGTCGGCAGCTTTGGACCTATGCGGTCTGTCTCTGTCTTTACGTTTTTCGGAATGTTGGTAGTCGGATCGTTTACCGAAGCCTTTTCTGGATAGTCAAACCGAGAACCAAAATAATTTGCTGCAAAAATGAACACGACGAATAGTCCGAGGGTTGAATAAGACATAAAACCAACAGAGAGGGACGTCGTGGTCTGGGCCTAAGCAAGGAATGCAGTACGAATGAAAATCTTTATGAGGTATTTGCTTTCCACAGGTAATTGTTAACTTTTACTGGCATCGGTTTTAGAGCAAGTAAAAAGATCCCCAACGGGGTACTTAACTGTTTGGAAGACTTCGGTTCTGAAACTCGAAAACGAAAATTTCAGGAGTCTGCCGACTGGCACTTGCAAACTGCTTCTGCTTCAGGCACCGTGCGGCAAGAAAGACAGATGTAATGGCATCGGTGGCATGTTTTATACCCATGACGACCTGAATTCATGGAAGAAGAGACAGCATCTGAAGCAGGGATCCAAGACTTTGATATTCAGG